>NC_049203.1:36892327-37195737 GCF_013347855.1 Anguilla anguilla | reverse complement strand
TGATTCTGCTCTCTGCTTAAGTACTCAGACACAGCTGTGTGTTTCAGGTCCCTGCCCCAGTACAACAAGGTTTCCCAAATAAATCCTCCAGCCAATCCCGTTATCCTGTCTAACCACAGAAACGGAGAACAACGTTCCCAGATGGAACTGCACAATGCCAATCTGCACAGGACTGGCAAGGCTACACAAAATGAGCCCATTTCTCTCACCAACTGGTTATCCGAAGACTCTGTTGCCCACCAGAGGGTAGCAGGTAGAGGGCAAGCTGTAGGGACGTACAGTATGTTCTGTTCACATCACAGTGATGATAATGGCGGGAAGCACGAGGCAGAGGAAGGAACAACAATCGCGGTAATTGCATTCCTTATCTCAAATTCCCTCTTTACAAATTAATTAAGCCCCTTTGAGGGGACTCTCCGTTAAAAAGGAAGTGTGGCAGGAGTGCGCGTTCGAGAGTGCCGTGGAAGGGCTCTGTTGAGGGAGATGGGAGTGAAAGCAGCTAGCTGTACTCTGCTGCACCTCCCCCACCCCTGCCAGCCCACTCTACCCTCTCCAGTTATGCAGTCAACGAGCCACGTTCACGGACTGATAATTGGGAATCATATTTCATTCACTGTCCGTATAATAAATTGGCTTTTCTATTCTGCAATCATATCTATGTCACTGATCTCATGAAATGCATTACTGTAGGGTACTGTAGGTTCTGTTGTGGCTCGGTATTCTGAATGAATTGAACGACTGGGCTCGTGTGTATTCTACAGTGCAGCCAACACACGGTATGGTATATCAACCTGAAAAAAAGCCACCTGCCGCATAAATAAATTATTAAACAAAGTATATGCAGCATTGATCCTTTGAAGGGCTCAGGCCCCTACTTTTCATTAAGGGCCTTCTAAAGAACTCACTCAGCCAGTCCTCTGTGTGTTTCTGCACGTTAATGGGTTCTGTGGTTTATCCCTTGGCTTCATTGAAAGGTGTAATTACCATGCCTTTTTAACACAGTGACTTCACTCCAGGCAGCCACACCGCCATTTTCTGACCCCCAGAGTGAACTCCATGTCCTACGACCGAGGCCAGGGTGCACAATTAATGGCCCTCAAAGCAGTGGAAGACTACAGCGGAAGACTAATGCTACAGATATAGATATCTACATACCATAGATACTGTAGGACCCATAGGCTGCATTAGCATTCTAAAGGAAGAAGTGATGAGATGAAAGAGTGCGTTCCGGCTGGGGTGGCGGTCCATCGCGGTGGTGGACGTATACGAGCGTAGGCTGAAAGAGCTTGGTAAAGAATGCAGGATTAATGTGCTAAAAATCTCCAGTGGGATGTGTGCGGAGGGAGAGACAGTTCAGACCGTTATCCCTCCGGCCCCATGAACCCATTTGTATGTCAGCATATATATGCAGTTAACACTGGGCTTAAGGCACTCCCACGGAGCGTGTTGATGTGACGGGCATCCCAGGTTGGGTGCCAACTGTGCAAGCGGCAACTAAAAATGAGTTATGTGTGGCAGCGTATAATTGGGGAGGGTTTAATTCATCACTTTAACTTCCCGACTTGTCATTCACAAGCATTTACTCGGGTAGGCCGGAGCCTTGCAGTCTGCGTGTGCTGTCAGTGTGGCCCGGCAGCGCACTTCTACTATAACTCAAGTTCAGTAGTCCTTAGATGATAGCCTGCATAACGGGAAAAAGGAGTCGGGCTAGCGTCATGATTTCTAGAGCGTTTGTGTGGTTTTTTGCACTCTCTCGAACTGATGTTTGCAATGTTTTCCGTTAAATTATTACAATTGTTTGTGTAAAACTACAATTCCTAAGAGGATGTGCTCCACATAGTGTGCAAAGGTGTGTTGCGCACACTGCTGATTAAGGGAATGGGATGGAAAGCCATTTCTCCTACCTATCCATTGTCTATTTTGTATGCTCTGATGAAGGTCATTTGAACGTAAACTTTGTGTAATAAAGCAGAGCATTTGGCAACAGCGTGCAAATATCTTTTCTTTGTGTTCAGACTAGGAGTTACCTGCAGAAACCAAACAAAACAAAACCTTGCCAACCCTGCTAATGTACACTAATGCACATCCTCTCTCTAAAGGCTGGCTTTATTGCTGACCCTTCAGGGATTCATTGATAATTGAAATTGATTCATTGAAGAACCATACACCACCATGCCAGAGCAGCCTGAAAGTAGAAAGCACTAGACTGCTCCTTTACAACTTGCAAAGTGTTCCCCGCAAGTACATGGAATTTATAAACAAACCAGCTGAGAGTGCCCACCTAAGACTACGGAACCAGCCAAACTTGTAAACTAAAATGAGGACTGACGTCTACAGATTGAAGGTAAACACTGCTAACGGTGCGTCTCAGAAGTGGTTAGGGAACCTGGCGCTGAACCAGATGTCTCCAGGTATCAAACCTGGATGGGGCTGCAGGCGTCGAGCTATTGCGCAAGATCCCTGTACTGAACTACTTCAGTACACAAACAGCTGCATATGTTATGCAATTCCTTACATGCATGTATAGGCCCCTACTAGTCTCCCCCCCCCCCCCCCAACTAACTAAAATATCCCTCCTTCACCTGATGTCAGTCCTGGACAGGCTGTGCTGACACTCCATCCCCCAGTGACTTAATGATGAACACCCAACAGGATTTGTGCTTTTACATTGGAGTTATGCGCAACTCAAAAAAATGAACTGAACTGAAAAATGGGAATCCAAAGCTCACTGACTCTTGAAGAGTCTTGAAAAATGGAGAGAAATATGAAAGAGCTCACTTCCCAGGTGTCCGGGACACCATTATGCGAGAGAGGAGAGGTGGAAGACGAACACCCGTGGGGAAGAAATGCACAAGCCATTCTTGTTTTGTGTTCGTTTAATGCTTTAAATATCCCTGCGCATTACGCCAATATGATAAAAGGTATTTTGACTCTGCCTGCTCTTTCACATAAGAGTTCTTTGGAAACCTGGGAAATGCAGTACTGTAAGTACTATCATTCACATTTCGCTCACTTCAGCAATACTCTTATCGGAGAGCTTTGGATTCTCCTTCTTCGCTTCAGGCAATTTTCCTTGGGTTCACGGAGCACCTTGTTACTCTCCCTTTCCATGCATTACATGCAATGAGCACTAAGGTGTTCTCATCGTTATGAAAACCAGACTCAAAGCCTAAAATGTGTTCAAGAAGTACGGGCACGCAATTCCTGTCTGTCCCAATTAGACTCGCAACTTCAGGATTTTGAGAAGTGTGACTGAAAACAGTTTGTGAGGGTCACTGGATACGACTCATCAACCAGAGAAGACGTTCTTGATGACTGCCTAATTATCCATCTTGGTGGGCCCATCAACACTCAATTATCTTGAAAGAATATCCATGTCCAGATAACTGGGTTTTAAGTGATTATGGCACAAAAATGACTGAAAAACTTGGAGCGAAGGAAAAGTCAGCCTGACCTCCGTCCTTCTATACAGAACCAGACCTGGATCTGCATGTAGAGTGGAGCAGGAGCGTGCGTCTCTGCACCCCGTCCTCTATGGTGCAGCTGGTCCGCTTTATATTGGTGCCAGGGCCACCTGCTACACGCTTTTTCCAATTCCAAAACACTCACAGGACCACATGGAATTATTTCCTCATAAAATGCCCATATCCATGGCAAAATAGATTGCTCACACTTCTGCTGCACCAACCAATATAATGGCATATATTTTATTATTTAATCAATAATGACCGCTCCTGCTGATCAAGATGCCTTCATTTGCAGTTCCAGAACTTGGCAGCGTCCCAAATGTCTCAAGAACTGAAATGCCTTTGAACACATACAAGTCCCTAGGGCATGTTTGCCAGGCTCAAAGCTGAGCAAGATGTATGAAACGGTAGAGATAAATTTAGCAGCCGTCCCCCAGCCACCAGCCTGGTCCATGGCTGTCAGCGACACCAGCAGGACCACTGTAATCTTTGTGCCACTCATTGTATGTAAACCATGGCTAAGGTTAAGAGGACTGAGAGACTCAGGATTTGCCCACATCAAGACTTAAGACTGACTTATCTGAGCCTCACACCCTATGGTCTACAATCTATACCCCACACACTACACTGCACAATCCACAACGTACACCCTAATGCTCCGCAATCCACTTTTTACACCACACCATCAACTGCACAATCCACACTTCACACTTCACACCCTACACTCCACAATCCACACCCCATACACCACACTCTACAACCTGAAATGCACTGTACTGCCACACTACACAGTCCATATCCCACACTTTACAGCCCACGTTCCACAATCTTGGATGCGCACTTTGCACTCCGCACTCCCACACCCTGGCTGGCACGAGGGGTCTGGAAAGCAGTCTGGATGGCAGCTTTGCTCCATCGCAGCCTGGCGTCCTCAGGAGGATGAATCAGCCTCGCCCGTTTCATTTGGTCACGGGTCTCACCGTTTTCCCCACAACAAAAAACAGTTCTGCCCGGGCTCTCCGCTGGGCGAATAATGGATGAGTCATAATCGTGCCGCCTGCAGAAGCACCTCTGTGGACGTACCAGATGGCCGACCGAGCCGGAGAAGGAAGGCAGGCCGCGGCGTGTGGAGCGGAGCTAAGAGAGGCCCTGGGGAGGGACAGACGGGCGGACGGGCGCACGGACGTACCGGTGACCAGCTCCCGCACTTCCGTGTCCGCGCTCTTCCTCAGCAGCCGAAGCAGGGCGGGGACCCCGCCCGCATTCCTCACGGCGATCTTGTTGTCGTCGGTGGCTTTCCCGTAGACCAGGTTCCGCAGGGCCCCGCAGGCGTTGCGCTGGACCTCCAGAGCTTTGTGGTCCAGCAGATCCACCAGGTGCTTAATCCCGCCGAGCCGGCACACCTGCAGAGGCATTCAGAAGAGAGCCCTCTTTCGCCAAAGGAACTGATTTGCCCGAAAGAAAACCCCTCGCTCATTTCTTCGTAATGGACCATAGAGAAGAAATTATGTTCGGCGGCACGAATGATTTATCTGTGTCAGTGCATTATGCAGCAGTCTATCACACCACAGGCTTCTGCACCTGGTTCCACTTAAACAAGTAGATGGAAAACCGCATTTTCAACATCCCCTCATCTGAGGGTTATCCAACACTGTGACAGTGTAACAGTGGTCTCAAGCATGCGGAGCAGCATTAGTCAAATGTTTTGACCATATTCACACAGGATACGTAGTTTTGTAAAACCGCAAACGATGTGAACACTGCTAACATGCAGGTAGATGCAATACATCTTCCACAAATGATGCTAAAAAGCTCATTTAATTGAATGAACATGCGGTCCCTTAGACTTCCAGAAGCTGTAATAAGACCCAAAAAGGGATGTTGTTGGAGAATTTGTAATCATGCGAGCATTGAAATGAGAACACAGAGTACCAAAATCTCTTTGGAAACGGTCAATTGGCAAATTCTGAAAGCCCACAGTGAAAGAAAGCGAGTGAAATGCCAGCACTTGTCCTTAACTTTTTAAAATGCTAAACGACTGCAGAGTGAAAGCTTTAGACATTCTCAATCATGATTCATGACTGATGGCTGATTGGTGAGCATTTATTTGGACTAACTGAATTGAACTGTGAAGTGTGACTGTGTGTGTGTGTGTGTGTGTTGCAAGAGCATATTTTCACATGAAATGTGTGAGTGCACATGTATGTACGTGTACACAATGTGTTTATCCATGAGAATATGTACGTATGTGCATGTGTATGTGCGCATGTATGTATGTGTACACTGTGTTTATCCATGAGAAAATGCATGTGCGTGCATGTGTATGTGCGCATGTATGTATGTGTACACTGTGTTTATCCATGAGAAAATGCATGTGCGTGCATGTGTATGTGCGCTTGCATGTATGTGTACACTGTGTTTATCCATGAGAATATATACATGTGTGCATGTGTATGTGCGCATGTATGCATGTGTACACTGTGTTTATCCATGAGAATATGCATGCGGGTGCATGTGTGTGTGTGCTTGCATGCATGCGTGCTCTTGCTTGCACATGTGTATGTTTGCATACGTATGTGTTAGTTTGCATGCGTGTGCGTGTGTTTGCATGCATGTGTGTGTGTGTTTGCATGCATGTGCGTGCATTTGAAAAGAGAAGCTCTCAGGAGCTTGTGTCCGCCCCAGACCTCCTGTGGGCAAGCGCAGAAATGATTAGCGGAGCCACTTTCCCAGGAGGCCACTCGACCAGCAATGCCAGCAGTGCCAGCTCAGCCGTGACACACCAGCCTGAATAAGGGCACACGGAGTGGAGAAGATGGGCGAGGCCCTGCTCAGAGGGCCGCGTCGCGCTCGAAAGGGTGCCGTCCCTCGGCGTGCCGGGCAGACAGTACCTCGGCTTTGACTCCATTATCTCCGAAGCACAGGTGCTGCAGGTAGGCGGCGGCGTTGGCCTGCACGGAGGGAAACTGATGCTGCAGCATGTGAATGACTTCGGGCAAGTCGGGGTCTCGCCAGGCAAACTCTCTGGAAGAGAAACAAAAGGGCTCGTTTTATATTAACTCGCAGGGGGAAAACTCATAAGTCTCACAAAATGAAAATCATATCCACGCTAAATTAAAATATAACTCTCCCAATGTCAGTGACATTTTTTGAATGTACATGAATTAAAATTGCATACTTTAATCTTGGGTGCTCAGGAATTCACCTTTATAAAATCATTAATTAAGCATATAACAAGCTGGCTTTATTCTGTGATCAAATACACTTAAAAACTTTTAAGTTTGTATACACATCACACATCTAACTTTAACCACTTCTCATAGTTATTTGTTTATTTTCTCAGGGTTTCTACCTCTGATACTGCAAATGAATTTGCCTCCAGGGTGAAGCGTGACTTCTCGCTACGGGCATCAAGCATGCAGTTTCTGTAAACGTCATAATTTTATATGGACCACACTAATGTCTCTCGGAGGGAGTTGAGTCTGAGGCTGGAGACCTATGGATTGCGCCCCTGTCATCCATTTTAACTTTCTCTGAAAGGCACAGCTGAATAACCATAAGGCATTAGGATTCATCTAGACAAATCAGTAAGCCATCTTCGCTGTCTGAATGAAGCAGCTGCATAATTTAAAATATCTAAAATAAATAAATACATTTTAAAACCCAGGAAAAATACTTTATAATAGAGCACTGAAAAGGCCTACTGGTTTAGGTTACTAGCTTTTGTTGTTTGGGAGACCCTATGAATAATTTGCCAATAAGAAATTATCTGTATATGTCTAGAATTAAACATGAATGGCATTTATATATACACACACACAGACAGGTGACAAATTAAATGAAAAACCTGAGTAAGTGAGTAGAGAAACAAAATGAATGTCAATGCTTCCATGCAGGTTTACTGCATGATACGATTAAGCAATTAAAATCCTATCATGCCCTGTGGCATGTATAAAAATGATGAGCATGCCCAGTTGACCTTGATTTTGGATCAAGATGGCAAGAGTGATCTAAGTGACTCTGACATTGGGGCACGGAAGGCAGGAGCTTCAGTCACAAATACTGTTCAACTGGTTAATGTTTCAATAGGAACAAGTGACATCTGCATTTAGATCTATGGGAAAGACATCAGTAAATAGGGTCAAAAATTATGGTTGAAAGCACACAATCAATGACAATGATGCTTGTGCGATATGTAAGGAAAAACAGAAAAGCAGCTCTTCCACAGGTGACTGAAAATGTCAATGCAGAAACTGTATCAGCAAGAAAAGAATAGTCCATCAACAACACAGAGAGGGATATTATAGTAGGGTTGCAGTGCATATACCGCTCATTACAAAGACGAATGCATCTGAGATTTGTGAGTTCAGTAGTGCAAAAACCATAGGCACTGGTGAAATGTGGAAAAAAGTTTTGGTACCACATGTCCCCTTAGAGGGAAAGGTCAGTGCAAATCACTACAAAGTTTTTCTGAGTCACCTTTATCCTATGATGAAACATTTCTATCCTAAAGGGAGTGGTCTTAAGGGGTCATTGAATGGTTTGATGAGTATGAAGATTTGAGTCGTATGAAATGGCCTTCGCAGTCACCAGATCTCAACTCATTTGAACACCTATGGGAGCATTTGGACCAACATGTTATACAGCGCCGTCATTATATTTACATTACATTACATTTATTTAGCAGACGCTTCTATCCAAAGCGACATGTGCATATCATGGTCATAGGAACAACTACAAAACACAGGTTCAATAAGGTTCGCTGTCCACCACCATCATAAGAACACCAAATAAGGGAATATCTTCTGGAAGAATGGTGTACCATCCGTTCAGTAGAGTTCCAGAGACTTCTAAGCCAAGTCGCATTGAAGCTGTTCTGATGGCTTGTGGTGGCCCAAGATCTTACTACAACACTTCATGTTTTCCCTTTAATTTGTCAAACGTCTGTGTGTGTGTGTCCCTTTAATTTGTCACCCGTCTGTGTGTGTGTGTGTATGTGTGTGTGTTTTACAGAAACAAAGAGCTCTCACCAGGACCCCCTAAAATACATTTTGCAGTAGTGAAATTGATAAAAACGCAAAATAGAAATGCAGGGATGATCAGTTTTTCAGTGTTTGTTTTAATGCAAATGAAATTTAAGGCATTACAAATGTACGACTGGGAAAAAAAAAGAAACGTGGGAGGAGAGAGTGTAAAATATGCACATGAGCCATTAGATGTGATTTAATGATTGTTGTGCTTCTGACCTAACCAATTATTTAATGCCTGGAGAAAACAGGTATGAATTTCATTGAAGCAATCTGATATAGCGCTATTATTTGTGTTGGGAGGAGAAAACAATGGCAATTTAGGGTATGGCTGCAGTGGAAGCGTTTGCAATAATATTTTGACAAGCCCTAGCCTTTGGTAACTTTGGGTTCAATAAAATGCATAAGGGAGCTGCAGTCTGAACCATTTTGTCTTCAGGCATTGTATTCTCCTTGGATATGAACCACTGTTTGCGAGCTGAAGAGATGTTGTCCTTGTGATTAGTGCTGGGTACTCTGTTGAACTCCGAAGCTTGCCTAAGGAAACGGCTCTTGTATTGCTACCCAAGGCAAGCTAAAGAGTTCAAGAGAGTACCAGCACTAACGATTTCCATTTTCAGTGCATTCAGAAGGTGTTTCTGAGTTTGAAACTTTATTAAATAGCCTACTCTCATTTTGTAGTTACAGACCTTCAGTTTAAATTTAAATTAATCAATACTAAAACCAGCAGCCGCCGGGATCTTAATAGAATATCTATTAATTTTTCCAAGTTTTTCCATTTCAGTGATCACCTTTGAGAACAAAGCAATACTTGTGAAACTGAGAAAATATGATAAAGTATAGGTCTTGGTAATAAATTGTGTACCAAGACCTAATATGTCAGCTTTTTTTTAATTGTCAAAATTGGATATCAAGATTCTCATAACCTCTAATGTTTGGGAAAACTTCTTTGCAGTACATATGCCAAAACAAAAGGTCTCATTCACAGTGATGTTATGAAAATCCGAAAAAGACATTGAGCCGAGCTGGCATGACTTCCGTTGCACTGGGGCACGGTGAAAAGGCAGCAGATATCCTGTTGGAGGCCCGTTTGTTGACCTAGCTATTCAGGTAGCAGGTGGAGCAGGACACAAATCCAATATCTGTTGTTGTTCTAATCTAAATCAGCCCAGAGCGCTTGCAGGCTGCACCAGTGAAAGGGTGTGTGTTTCTCTGTTCCCAAGGCACCGGCACGGCCGGCACAGACTGTTTATTGGAAGTCGACGCCATCTCGTTTCCCCGCCCACGTTTGGGAGACAGGCTTATATTCCCTCCACAGAAGATTGAGCTAGTGTTTAGCGCCCCAAACCCCCCCCCCCCCCCACGACCCTCAGACACCCACAACGGCTGGGATAATCGCCTCTAATATGTGCGGTGGTGTGGCTCTAAAGTTTGGAGCCCGATTTATTGTTGTCAGAAAACCTGGTTTTGCATTATTTGGAACGTTCACTGGAAACTAGCATAATAACAATACCGTATTGAAGAACAGGGAGGAGGGGGGAGGTGGAACACTTGAAGCCCCATCGGTTGAAGTGCGGAGCACGGGTTCGATGGAGAAGGGCTCATTAATGTCTGCACTCACAATTGCAATTAAAATGCTGTCATACTGACCAGCGGTGATGACAGGTGTAGTTGCTTCTTTGGAATGGGAACATTCCGCCAATCGGCTTTAGAAGAGACTGTGCTCGAAAACTGTGCTGTTAATCCTTGAGTACAAGGACTAACAACAAAAAAGGCGAGTTTTTAAACATTTTTTTTATTGGGCACATCCAATCCCACCTGAATTTGGAATGTCTAAAAGGTACAAGTGTCAGAGTATAGACAACTTGCAGCACTCCTCTGGAACATTGGTGTGAAAACAGCCAGTTGCTTGTTTTCACACCATAGCCGCAAGCCGCACATGCACAGAGTGGGCGACGAAGGAGACCCAATCATACATGTACGCAGAGAGCAAGCCGCAGACAGCCAACAGGGGTCACGCAAGCAGTGAACACTGCAATCCCTGCCGACTGAATCACTCTCATACAACTGGGGCGACATGAAGCCAAATGTGCGCACCCCTATGAAAGACATTGGTGAATGAGCCGTGTTATTAAAGAAAGTGACAGAAAGCATTATGGCCTACCTGGGATCCTTCTGAATGCTGTCTATGGAAGGTGAACGCGTGGCAGCATCGTCCACCGCCGCTGCCTGTCGGGCGTAGTTGGGCTCAGCAGGCTCGTACTGGGTCAGGCGGTAGGGGTCAGCGTATGTAGACGTGGTGTTCAGGGCGTAGTTGCTTCTTTGGTATGTCATCGCCCCCCGCAGGCTGGAGGTTCTCTGCAAATTCCCTACACCTGGGGAAAACACAGCAACAACCATTCAATAAGAAACAACAACAGCCAACACCTCTTCCTGACAACACTCATTTCACGCTATTTCTCCCAGGATTAGGGGATTCGGGAACTGCGAGGTAAGAAATGGGCGCGGCTCCTCGTAAATCGCCCCACAACAACACAGCCTTTTTTTTCTTTTTTTTTAAAGCGTGCAGCAGTTCCTTCAGTCTGGAACCCATTAACTACGTGGCTGTAACAAAACCCCTACGATCACAGAGCACATGAGGAATTCGTCCTGCAATCGCCTTCTGCTGGTTGTGAGAGGAGAAGCTTCAGGAGCAGAGCAGGACAGGCCATCCTGTGAGAGGGTTAAGCTCATGGTCAGAGCTGGAGACCCAGAGCAATGCTTCACAGAAGTTAAAGATCCTCTGCTTATCTGAAAAGATGGCCCTCCAGTAAACCTAAGAAGCGGAACCAGCGTCTCTTCACGAACGACGCAAGCAACAAAGCGGAAAACATCTCGGCCACACCGCCATCCCTGCAGCGTCGTCTTGCCCCTTCTTCTCAGCCACTGACCCGGTTTCTTCTGCAACGTTAGCTCACTGCTCAGCGACTCGGCACGAGAGAGCTCCTCGAGGGCTCTCTGCAGTTCTCCTCCTCTGGGGCAAGGCCACATATGAGAAGCACTCCGTTCCAAAAATCACATTTATCACATGGATGAGCTTTCCCATCTGCAAATTAATAGCTAAAATACTCATGTTGACTCCATATTACGGTAGATGAAGCTGGACGAACCGGTCACCAGGGAGCACAGAATGTACAGAGAGGTGGTGAATACATTTTGAAACAGCCAGGAGGTTTATATATATTGAGAGGCAATGCATTAATTACATTTTCAAATAATGACCATTTTCAGATGAAGAGAATATAAAACTAAAATAATAAAATGGCAGCTGTCATAGTAAATTTTTGTTGCTGAACCCTAGGTATCTCAACACAGACACACTTCTGGAGCAGTATCTTATTTGGGAAAGCAGAGTCTTCATGAACCCCAAAATGTGCTGCAGTAAGTGCCATCTTCAATGATTCACTGCTGTTTATAATGATTTACAACTGAGCTGCGGAGAGCGGTTTGCAGGGATCAGTGATTGACAGCATATACTGCAGCTCCACCCATTCAAAACTTCACAATGTTCCGTCCTCGCATTGGCTCTAACCAGAATATCTTTCCCACCACACAATGAACGTGCTTCCTGATGGGCTGCTGTGTTTCAGTGCAGTGATATTCACCACGTTCTGAGGAGAGAACGTGCTCGTCTGCTCTCTGCTGAACTGACAGAGAGGTTGCAGTGGAGCCATTTAGACTACTTTCAACTTTCTCCATTTAGTATTCCATCATTCTAATAAAACAAACTCAAAACAAAAGCAATGCTAGATTAACAGAGTGCATAACAAAATAAAATGAGAATAAAAATAGAATGTTTGTATCCTTAATAATGGAAAGCAAATTACTGTAAGTGGCTGAGCATTAAACTTGAGTAATTTTATTTTTTGACTGAATGATGGTTTAGGCTTATATTAAAGACTGCTTTTGTAACCATAAATCTGTGCCATAGGATAGGAATAGAAAGAACCTGAATTTTGAAAAGGCAGAAAGTTACCTTCAATTTTGTTTTACAGACAAAGATAAACACACTATTTTTCATGAAATGATGACTGACCGGGGTCATAACTGTCCTTGTGTCACTAGGGAAACATCTGACCTTATTTCTGTGATTAAGTATGCTTTCAAATTTCCTTGTTGAAATGTCTGAGTATGTACAAGGTGCAGTACTTCAAAAAAATCTGATAGGCAAGCAGGCCACATTTAATTAATACACATACTGTATTAAACTACTGGAAGATTAAGTGTAATTTGCAATTACTGTGAACTGTGGAGCACTTCACAGGTCCCTTAGCAGTCCCCATTTGCAATCTGTCTTCTGTATTTCCAGTCCACTCATCTCACTGTAAACCGCAAGTTCAACAGACTGGGAAATGAAGGACCAAACACACAGGCAGACATCGTCATCATTCAGGGTAATCCACCTCCTGCCACACTCAAACTCTCCACCTATTCATAGAAGGCTGTGTCATGTTTTTTTTAATTTTTTTATATGATTTTCAAAAAGGAGAATTCAAGATTTGAATATACAGCAAGCAATCTTAGTGTTTCCATTTTTCGAGCCCTTCCCCCAAGAAAAAAAAATTCTACATAACTCATGAGTTCCTAGTATAAATCTAATCCATTACAAAATTTTATGTCACCACTTAAATATTTACTTATGTGTTTTCTGAAAGCAGTTTGATCATATGGAGGGACAGTGACATTTAAAGGATAGGACTGCCATTTTAACTGTACAGGAAGGACTTCGTTTATATTCAAATTTATAATGAACTTAATGAACTGCAGCGCAACAACTGATGTCTTAAATTGGGTTAATGAACAGTGGTCAGTAAAGTGGGATTACAATTGTTTGAAAATGTCTTAAGGCAGCAAACTTATAAAATATATATAATACCTATGTATATAAAGATCCAATGCCATTTGTCCACTATTCAGTTCAGTCAATGTGTACTTATCCTGAGGATTTCCGTTCAGTTAGGCTTGCAGAAAGTTTCTGCAGAAGAACAGAAATGACTACTTTCCTTGGATCTAAATGTCAGTAATCTATACCTCCCCTCCTGTCTCCCCCCTTGAAAAAACATGCAGAACTCTAAACAGTGGAGGATCATAATTGTTACAAAATTGCATTTTATTCCTCATTCCTCAGACTTATTTCCTTCGCTCAAGCGGTTCAATGTTTTTGTTTGTCATTATAAACCCCCCCTGCCTATGAGCAAGCATACAAACTGCCAGAAATCTGAAATAATCTAAGGAAAATACTGTAGTGCTGGGGGGAGGCTATTATGAACTCCACAGTTTAACAAAGATTGCTTAGGAGGCAATTGCATTTTTCTAATGAAATAGTGTCTCTTAAGCACCTCCAACAGCCAGACTTTCCTGTCAAACACATTAGTATTGGTTATCAGCGAAGCTCCATGCAATTTATAAGCGAACTTATCGCATGGTGAGAATCTCAGGACTGCAGCATAATCTTTAAGAAGAGACTCACTGAAGGACAGGAAGGGGGAGAGAGGGCTGTGTGGTCAGAATTTAAAACAACCGCAGGTTCTCACAATGCTACCATTCCTTCATCCCTGTTATCCATTATACGGCTAAAATTAAATTGACCGCACCCTCTTCCCATTGGCCAAGCAGTGGCTGCCTGAAGCACGGACTATCCCCGAAGGCACTTTAAAAAGCATGCTGTCATGTGATTGGCTGTGTAAGAGACGGGGGGAGGTACCTGAGACGGCCCTGTAGAGGGTGCCAGAGGCGCCATGGTCCAGGTCCGTGGCCCTGTGGTTGGGGCTGTGGTACAGGGGGCCCTGGAAGGTGCCCTCCTTGTAAAGCTGGTGGTGGTCGGGGGACATGGCCAGCCTCCCGTCCTGTCCCAGCTGGCTGTGCTGGCTGGCGTAAGAGTGCCGGAGATCTGGGGACACAGACCCGAAATCCCAGAGTAAGACCCAGCTCCTCCCCCTCTCAGTCAACGCCAGTCCTCTTCGCACTCGGCTGGAACGATGCGGCCAAAATCGCACCGCGCTCGGATGAAAAGAACCGTGAGACCTGCCCAGTAGAACTATCAAAGGCTCCGGACAAAACAGCATTTGGGAGGAATCGTTCGCTCGACATTTAAGCTGCTAAAGAATTTGTTGAAACGAATTTGGGCCTCATTTTCAGATTTTTTCCATGTCGTAGTGCACTCCCATCAGTTCATTTTCAAGTAGCTGCACCTCTAAATTGCGATTCTTCCCCAATAATAATCCATTAAGGGGGAGAAACTGCGACAGCAGGTTTTGCCGAAACCGTCCTCTCCCCTTCCCGCCATTGCACAAAAGCACACAGCAGATGAGGGGGCTTCGCAGGGGCGTGCCACGCGCACTGCTCTGAGTAAGACGCGGGGTCAGCTAAATTTGGAAAACAGAATGTGCCACAGTAAGTGTCAGGATGAGTGTCTGGTGCCAGCTCAAAGCTGCACTTGGTCCACATGGGCTCGGAGCAGTGAGAGACCAAAATGATGTCATGCCTACAAAATAACTCCAGATTACACAAACTAACAACTGAATGCATTTGCGTAACTCTAGAAGAGATGCCAAGTCGTGGGGTGGACTACTGGGCTCCGATTTAGCCCTTGGACCAATGATCAGTTCTGCATGAGATGTTCCACATAGAGATAAAGAGATAAAGAAACAAATTTGATTCAGATAGATCGATATTAAGTGAAACAGAAGAAACAAATAAAAGTGGAAATGAATGGCTACATTTAAAAAAGACATACAGCGAGCTCCACAATGAAAAATACTTTTGTTTTTTTCCTTGATTTGGCTCTCAGTTTTAGATTTGCAATCAAACTGTTTACATATGGTTAAAGTACACATTCTCAGCTTTTATTTAAGGGTATTTTTTATACACTTTGGTTTCACCATGTAGAAATTACAGCACTTTTTATACACAGACCCTCCAATGCAGCACACCACATTGTTTGGGACATATTAATGTTATGTAAATTAACATAGTGATGTTTAGTACTTTGTCGCATATCCTTTGCATGCAATGACTGCTTGACGTCTGTGACCCATAGACATCAAGAAGCACTGAGTGTGCTCTGCCAGGCCTGTACTGCACCCATCTTTAGCTCCCGCTTGTTGGTTGAAACTAGCTTGTTGGGTTAGTTGGTTTAAGTTTTTTCAGCTTATGAAACACACGTTAAACTGGATTCAGATTGGGTGAATGACTTGGCCAGTCACAAATTTTCCAGTTTTTAGCCTTGAAAAACTCCTTTGCTGTTTTGTTTGGGATCCCTGTCTTTCTGTCAGATGAAGTGCTGTCCAATGAGTGAGGAGGCATTTGGTTGAACTTGAGCAGCAGCCCGCCCCAAAATATTTGCCCCCACTGAAAAAGATTTATGTATTTAATGTAGACTCGGGGTATTCTAAACACAAAGTTTGCGGTGTTCGTAACACAGTGAGATAATACGGTGTTCCGAATACAGGGAAGTAGTGGAGTTGCTTTGTCCTTTCCTCAATAATTATTGGTCCAATTAATATCAATCAAAGAGTTTTAGTGTCCCTGACAGCCAATAAGTAACCACAATCATAAACATTATTAATCAGGAGAAAAACTGCCATTGAAGGGACATCAATTTCTGCATGAAGCGGCTGCCTCCCCAAGTCTCGTTTGGAACACTGCGAGTCTACATTAGTAGTTCATTTCTGTAAGCGACACACTATACTTTGCAATCACAGTTTTTTCTTTTAAATGTGAAAATGACATACAGCCAACTGTCAGTTCGTCCCTCCTCCCTCCAGTGTTGGCAAGTGTATTTATTATGAGCGACTCCGGGCTTCTTTTTTAAAATCTTTTTCAAGTCACTGTTAAATTTCAAGAGTTGGTTGCGGGTTTCTGGGCCTGTTTTAGTCTGTGTGTGCGTATATTTATTGTTTGGGAATTTGGGATAAAATTAAAGCTACACTAGGTGAAATGCTGCTGGACATTGTGTTTTCGAAACAAACCAGCTCTCCCACTCCCCTCACTGTGCCAAAGAGCTCCATCGTTTGTTCTAATGTGCCAATAGTGTGTTCCCACCCTTGCCACAACCCCCATTTCTGGTTTGCAACCCCTGCCCGCCTCCAAACACACACAGAGTCAACCACTACAAATAAATACTCAACCAGTGGGAAACACAGAGTGTAGCCTCTGGAGTTCTGTTTGAAGTCTTCTGCAGACAGTAGTCACAGACACATCCACGCCTTCCTCCTGAAGAGTGTTTCTGATCTGCCGGACAGTTGTTTGGGGGTTTTTATTCATTATGGTGAGAATTCTTTGGTCATGAACTGTGGCTTACCAGGCCCTTTGCTATTACTGATCTCACCAGTGCTCTCTTTCTTCTTGATGATATTTCAAACAGTTGATTTTGGTAAGCCTAAGGTTTAGGCTATGTCTCTGACAGGTTTTTTTCTGATTTCTCAGCCTCTTAACGGCGTCCTTGACTTTCTTTGGCACAACACTCATGTTGACAAACACAAATAACAGACTCCAAAGGCAATCAAAAGTCTAGAATCAAGACTACTGAAAGCTCTTATACCTGCACAAAGGAAGCAATTGAACACACTCGACTAATCAGAAACACCTGTGAAGCCATTTGTCCCAAAAGTTAAGGTGCCCTGAAATGGGGGACTGTATAAAAAGTGCAGCAATTCCACATGGTGAAACCAAAATACTGTATACTGTAAATACCCTTTAATATAAGCTGAGAATTTGCACTTGAACCACATGTGAATTAATTTAACTGTGACTGGCCTATTAGTGATGGTGAAGTGTCACACTGTCATGGTGATTTTGTCACACTGTCATTCCGGAAAACTGGTCATAACCTTTCATAAACAGGTCATAAATGTTAAACCCCGATTCACTCATTACTGTCTAGGCAGACACTAAAAGAATGAAGGCAGCAGATATTACAATTAGCACCTTTTAAAGCCATAGAGAGCATGCTTTCAACATGACACACAATTGTCACATTGTGTTTGCTGCACGCACAGGAGCCAAATAGGAATGACATCAGCGAAGGCTCACATTCCCCCTAACAGGTCACATCTGTCTCGCAGTGAGGCCGACACACATTTCAGCCGACCGGTCTTCCGAGCCAACGGTCGATTTTCAAAACAATAAAATGACATTCTGTCACAGTGAATGTTTCCTACCTACTGTTGCCATTTAACTTGCTCCCTGCTACGTGCTTGCTCAGCTTGGCCCAACTTCTGTTTAACTCCTCGGCATTTTTGACCCTGGTAATAAGCCCATTTCATGTTATACAAGTGTGTGAAATAAAGGAGGTGGAGGGCTTCATTACTGGAGCCGACAAACAACCGGAGCTGTATACATGGTTTAAATCGGATTTATCTCGGCGGTTGGTTTATTGCCTCCTCATGTGAGCCCAGCAGAGCAGAGCGGTTTCTCTTTTTGTATATGTGGCTCAAATGAGGTGAAGTAAAGATGAACTCTAGGGGATCCAACGCCTTCTCATCTGTGAAGAAATGGCCCGATGCAAATCTTTATCACCATGGAGATATGGTTAAAGGCGCAGTTTACTCTCCAGCGACCGTGACCAATTAATTACAGACTGACAAACGTAACTGCTGCCAAAGCATGTCGGAACAACGAGGAAGGAGAATAAATGTGTGAAGACATTCTATGGGCACGGGATTTTTCACAGGACTTATGTAACATATTGACACCAAAAGTACTGCGCATGAATACATTTGTGCATGTCTTTGTAACCTGAACAATCCAGTGTTCACAAAAACAAAATTATGTTGAAACACAGTTGTAGCCTGTGCCTGATCCCAAAAAATGTTTAAAAACACAAATGTTTAGAATTTTCATCGGGGATAAAGGGATAAATGGGAGGGATTCAGTGGGTGGGGATAGCAGTGTTCAGTGCTTGAGCGACCCCTGTTGGCTGTCCGGGTGCTCCGTAGCTCGCTGCCAGCGCATGCGTATGATTGGGTCTCCTCCACCCCTGCTCTGCGTGTGCACCGCTTGTGGCTGCGATGTGAAAAGAACCAGCCGGTTGGCACCGCATACTTTACTCACTCTCCCCAGCTGGCAGCAGGGGGCGTATATGAGCATGCTTGTACATACTTCGCAAGTTGAATGTTCATATTGGGTGGGCATGGAGAAACCAAAAAAAAAACATATTAGTAGCTTATTGACAGGTTTGTAAATTATTACAGGGAAGCATTTGTTCAAATCCTAAATATTTGCTTTTACAGTTTACTTTAAACAAACATTCCCATAAACTCCTCTTCTTTATGTTCATATTTAGTCAAATAATTACATAAGATGGTCTTTCCAGTTGCCATGATTTGTGAATGAATGAGATGGATAATAGTTTTATGACAGATTTTAAGATTCAAGACCATTTTTGTTATAATTAGACAATAATTGGACAATTTTCATTTAATTAATATTCTTTGAATAATGTCATGACCTATGTATTGTTAAGATTGATGAAGGTTTGATGATTTACTTTTGCAACTTCTTTGGTTACTAATGTTTTATGAATTTGTTTTTTGTAAGGAAGGTTTGAGGAGAAAAAAAAAAACAATCCTGTAGGCATGCAGTATTATAGCAATTACAGTGTGCAACTTTAATGGTCCAGTTGTCTGCTAGATAGACCAGTGAAATGACTTACTCACTAGTTCAGTTACTGTCTCCAACACATAACACTGTCATCCATCATCCACAAGGTGCCTGTCAGTACACAAGGACAGAAATATTGTGGCCAATGCTTAGCAGTTTGAGCCATTCTGGGTCCGACTAATCAGCTTGGTTGGATTGTGCCTGTGGGTGGGAGAATAACCAGGTTCTATAACAATGCGGAATAGGTCACACTCAAGCAATGACACTGACTGCCATTTCCATCCCTGTTTAAGTATCATTTCGATATTTAACGACTGGAAGGGCCTGAAGGTCAAGAGATGCATAACAGGGAAAGAACAGCCGTGTGGTGCTCCAAAGAGCAAATTAGCTACTTAGCCAACCCTGGTGCAACTACTATATTGTGCAAGGTCCCTGTTAAATAAACTACTAAACTAAGCTAAACTTGGCATTTATCAATCATTAATGGAAAAATGATTCAACAACTGATGTAGCCAACTTTCTGTCGAAATGACAAATCACCGTACACAACCTTCTAACAAAGCGCACTAAATTAATTGTTTGGGTTTTCAGTGGAATGCTGTGTTTTTTTCCCAATTAAATGCAGCTGAGAATGACTAAACTATAATTCCAGGATCAGTCAATCAATCAGTTTATTTAAATAGCACATTTCAAACCATGGGCGCAGTACAATGTGCTCCACAAACAAAATGATGGGTAACGAACTGCACATTTTTACAGTTCAGTAGATACAGCGGCTGTTTTGCAGGGGAATAAAATGGATGTTATTTCAAACGGTTCCACTAAAGAAACCGTTCCTTTGCGCCTTATAATATCAGCATCGTGAGAGATGTGCTCTCCTGCAAATTACAGTGGCGGCAAATGCAATTGGACCTTGAAACTGGAGACAAGGGACAATCCCCGAGACTTTGCTTTGGGGTGTTATTTGTCTTGCCGCATGCAGCCAGAAGCAAATAAACAAATGCAGTTTACTCTACATTTTCTACATCTCTCCGCACTGCAGCTCAAATATCATTAGCGAGCGGCAATCCCACGAGAATAGTGACAGATTGACAATATGGTACACATCAGCGCCAGAGGGAAGTATCATCTATCAGGCAGCTGGGAGTACGGCACACGCGGTGTCAGTTCCTTCGACAGTGCAACACACTCTCCGTAATTGGCTACTTGGGTTAATGAGGGCATATGTTTGCATATGTTAATGAGGGCAAACACTCCTTTTTTTCTGGAAGAAAGAGTGGCACGTTGCAGAGTCATCTGATCGTGTGAACCGTCCCCTATCGGTAAATCACTTGTTGACAGAGAGAGCTTAATGTACCAGGCCACTGGGGTGAGCACATTACAAATGCAGATTTTCAACAAGCCGTTGATGGATTTATCTCCTTAAACGAAGGCATTTAAGGCAAGAGTGTGTGCTTAAACGAGAAAAGCTTGGAGCACAAAAACTAAACATTACCACCAAATGAATAACAGTCACAGGTACCAGGCAAAATGCTAATGATAAAAGTAAATGGTCCTAATGAATCTCTCACCATCTCTGCTCCCAGCACATATAAACCCAGACATGCATCCCACTGCAGTCCAGGGAAAAGGGCGCAGTTAATCATTGAAGACTGCAGGGACAGTGGAGATAGGAAGGGTGCAGGACCTCTGACAAATGAGGAACACTGGGAGGGTGGAGGGCTAAGCGTCATGAGGCGGTCACCTGCACACACACATGCACACGGGCACGAACACACGCGTGCACACAAACGCGCGCACACTCGCGCACACACATGCACACACACAAACACAAACACATGCATACACACACATGCACAAGTACATGCAGGTGCACACACGCATGCACACACACACACACACACACGTGTGCACACAAGCATTACACAGATACTTGCACAGTCTCTCATACTGTACACACGTTTACACACACATGTTCTGCAAAGTACACAAACAGGCGGAATGAACGTGGGGACAAAGGGAATATCACCTTTTACGTCTTCTACCAGAGCATCTTCCACGGGAAGCAAAAAAAAAAAAAAAAGAAAATCACAAACCGCAAACAATAGAGCCCTCTGAGGGGAGCACTTACAATGACATCATAGCCATTTTCTCCCCAAATCATCACAAGACCATTTCAGAGGTTTCCTACTGCGCCTTTGGAGTCCCACTTTGGGGAGGGTGGGGTAATAGCCATTGCAAATTGAGGAACATAATGAATAATAATTCAAATAAATACAGGATGAAGGAGCAAAGTACTCTGCTGAGGTAACATTGACTAAATTTCACGTTCCATTTGCAGTGACGTCCGCCGTCTGCAGAGTGATTATTTTCAATTTATACTTTCCTCCGTATCAGCCCTTTTCATATTTTATTGTGCCAGATACTTCAAAGTAGAAAATGATTTTTTCCTTCGGCTGCGGGGACTGGGAAAGGGAGAGAAAAAACGGACGCAGGCTAACCCATTACTCTTATTATTACAAAGACAAATTGCAAGCCCGCGACTCTGGGAAATATCGTTTTCACGTCTTCCAAAATATATAAGCACGTTTCATGTACGGAAAAAGCACACATTCCCAAACACACGGTAGTAAATAAACCTCTTTGCTATTCTTTCTGAATCGCCGCAAATGCAGAACTAGAATGGAGAATGCCTACTCCTACTCGACTCATTGGGCTAGATTAAAGGACTAAACACATACAAAGTCAGCATCATGTTCAATGCAACACCTGGATCAGAAATTAATCATGGATAAGGCTAAGATGTGGGTGGTAGAGGGGAGGGAGGGGGGGGGGGGCAAATTCACCTAAGATCTGTAGTGAAGGGAAGTACTATCCCAGAGCCTGAACCAACAAGCAAAGCTCCACTGTACATTATGATTGCCTATTAGGAGATCAGGACAGATGCCAAAACATAACTACAACAAATGACTTTTGCAAGCTCTTGTCAATGATACCAGTAAGATTTTCAGAGTTTCAGAGTACACCTGATAATAGCTTGTTTAGGTTGCTCACTAGGCATTGTAAAGACATAATAGTAACAATGGTATTACTCACGCTAGTAATTTCATGAATTATGTGAAAAATCCCCATGTAGAGCAATGCTGGCTTAATACACTTCAACGTTCTAGCTTAGTCATACCTACAGTCATGCTAAATGTAATTTTCAAAGGAATTTGGCTCCAGTGATTTGCAATACTATCAGCTGCTGGGTACTGCCCGAGAGTTGGTGACAGTCAGCATTCCTGCCACTCTCCCCTTATGCAAGACCATCCAAAATGCAATCCTCCTCCCAGAGGAAACAACCCC
Organism: Anguilla anguilla; assembly: GCF_013347855.1. NCBI lineage: Eukaryota > Metazoa > Chordata > Actinopteri > Anguilliformes > Anguillidae > Anguilla > Anguilla anguilla. The sequence continues at coordinate 37,173,254 of NC_049203.1, read as the reverse complement.
ATATGCCAAAATGTGCCACAAGAGTGCACATCTCGTCTGACCACATGAGCTCAGCAATTTATTTGACTTCAACATATTCAACAGCTAAAAGAATCCTGCTGGGGATTCTCTAAAGCAGTTCCTCGTAGAACCGCCACCTCTTCTTCTCTTTCTACCTCTAAAACTTAGCAAAAGTGAGCCACAACTTCAAACATGATAAGCAAATGCCACTAGAGCTAGAGACAGGCACAGCTACAATCCACTGTGAAGGCGCATGCCGCAACACCTAGATCCTCAAGAACCAAATCCAGCACTTGTCAAAATGTTCATGTTAAGGATCATAGTAAGGTGAATTTCAACACAAATTCTTGGTTAACTGGGAGCTACTAATGTGACATACAGAGATCATTGCCTTTATATCTATACACACACACACACACAGACACAGACACACACACACACACACACACACACACACACACACACACACAATCCTAAGGTTTTTCCACAAAAAGAAGCAGGTATTACAGCGCCTTCTGACTGAGAAGACCAGCTGAAGCCTATACGGAAGGGGGCCACCCACCTGTGAGGCTGTCTGGGCGTGGCTGGACCATCCTTTCGTAGATGTCGTAGGCCTGCGGGCTGTAGGGGTCCATCTCCAGGTGCAGCGAGTGCGGCAGGGTGGAGCCGTAGTGCTGCGGCACGGCCGTCATGCCGGAGCGCACCGGCGAGGACGGGGGCGGAGCCTGCTGGGGCTGAGGCCCCTCCCCCGACGGGAGCGGGGAGCCGGCGCGGCCGGCGCTGCCGGAGCGGGAGCCGGCGGAGCCCACGCGGCGGAGCGGGGTGGGCGAGCCCGCCCTGGGGCCCGAGTAGGGCGAGCCGGGCCGCTGGGAGGACGGCAGGGTGGTGGCCGAGAAGATGCTGGAGAGCGGCTTGGGCTCGGTGACCACCGGCGAGCCGTACGCGCGGAGGGAGCCGCGCGACGGGGACGCGCCGCCGCTGCCGTAGCCCGGCGACTGCGTGCGCGACGGCACCGAGCTCACCCGCCGCATCACGCGGCCGGACGCTCCAGAGTTCGCCTGGGAGAGGGAAGGGCACCGCTGGGTCACTCCCCATGTAGAGGTTTCAAAACTCCAGAAAATGGCTTCACTCTACAATTTTTTAACATTATGGAAGTCATAGCCTTACATGTCAGTCTTACACATTTCTGCTAAAACATGGAAAAGCAGTGCAGTTCAAAGCAATAACCCTGCCTGCTTTTGGGATGTAACCCTCATTTCATAACCTCAACTTCATCGCATCATCTCCGTGAAGACGGGTCTAAGGTGAAAGAGGCTATTTAGACCAGCAATTTAAACACGGAGTGATTTAACAGCGAGAGGAGTCGTGTGTCAAATATGTCGCACTGCTGCAAACCAGCCTTTGAAAATCAGAGCACTGTCGAAGTCGTCACATGTCTGGTTTGATTTCCGCTGCTGCTGCAGTAAGTGCTCTTCCCAGACAGACAGGCGAGAGTGTCGTGAGATCTCTCGAGACCGGGCCATCTGGGTTCTGAGACTCGGGAATTCATGATATATAAAACAGATATCCTGAGGACATTTTGATTTACAGCCGTTTTTGTTTTTGTCCTCTTAGCTACAGAGTTAAAACTAAAGGGCTCTATCTGACCGTTTATTTTGTTGCTGCCTTCAACAGAACCCTATATTCACCAGAACAAAATTGACAATTTTTAATCAAAATTTTATCACTGTCAATTAGGGCAAAAGTAAAGAAGGTACCATTTTTAATGAAGTACTTTCTTTAAGACCTCAGCCAGTGACCCTATGTCCCACTGTCTCTGAACCTTTCCAAAATCGCGGACTTTGATTGGACGTACGTGCAGAGTGTTAATGAATCGGCCTGCATAGGGACGTCCGCCGCTCATCATGCCCAAATAACACTCCCCCCGAGGGTAAACTACTTAACAATTCATTGACTTCGCTCAGTACAATCAAAATGAATGTCAAGCCCAAAAAAGACAAAAATTAAATAACAGCAGACGGCGGATTTATTGATATTTTTTTTAGCGCGCGGCCCTCCGTTAACCCTAACCCGGCGCTCGTCCTCCCTCTCCACGGGGGGGCGCCGCACCTTGACCAAGGTCTGCCCTTCGGCCCGGGAGCTCCGCAGGAGGGAGGCGGTGGCGGCGATGCCGGGGTAGGAGTGCTGCAGCCGGAGCTCTGTCTTCACCAGGCTCTGGCTGCTGTAGAAGCCGCCTGCGTCCGGGTACCCGTTGTCCGTGAAGGAGTTCATCTGGGAGGAGTTTCCCGAGGACCCTGAGGAAGGAGGGAAGGAGGAGTGTAAGAAGAAAAATAGAAAAACAAAAGCTAGTAAATGCAGATTTGTGACCTCCAGAACAGATGGTACTACCAAATTACTGATAATTATTTCTGTATAATGTTCAGCATAAATCACAGGGGGTTATATATTAAAGGACTAGGTTACTGTATTCCGTGTTTTGATTTGTTGCCATGTTGTAATAATAAATCAATTTTATTATTATTTATCTACATAAAATACACGCAAGCCAAAACGAAGACATTTTTCACCGCAACATGAAAGCCACTCAGTTCACCTAGAGAAAACGAGGCAGCGGGAAAGTGAAAAAAAAAGACATTGTGTGTAAAAAAATAAACAATGAAAAGTACACACTGTAATGTAAAGGGCTTAGTACATCCAGAAAGAATGCATGCACATGCCCACATTGTAACAAACTTGCAACAAAAATAAATTCACAATTAAAACACAAATGCAGAGGAGAAAGTGGCCTTCAATGCCATATAATGCACTTTTGAAGCAATTATGGGTACAAAATTATCAGGACATAAAATCTATTTAAAAAGTACAAAAAAAGGGCAAGAAGACTGGTTTGGGGAATCAAAAAAATTTTTTTAAGACACTTCAGCTCTTTAGTCAAAGCAAAAGGAGACCTGGGGGAGTTTTTGCCCATTTAAAAGGTATTAGTAAAGTGAGTAAGTGGTTTTAGGTTCTTTCATCAGGAGAAGGGTAATGAAGGGTGGATTTTTCTGGCACATTAGGAGTGGTTTTTGCACAGAAGTATTAATACAAGGAATAGTGTCCCAGAAATAGTCAATTAGGGTACAAGCGAAGACCCTCAGGGTGTTCAAGGCCAGGCAAAATTACAAGCGCAGATGGGCTAGATGGGCTAAATGGTCTGTTCTCATCATTTAACTAGTTATTCTGAATAGGCTGTTAGCTCGGAGGCCCTTATAAAAGCAGGTTTTGGAAAGAGGATCAGCCAGCTCATAAAATGAACAACTGCTGAGATTACAGAGGCATCATCACACGCTTACTTTCATGGAGAGGGGTGTGGCCAGGGGAATACAGAGCCACTTGGTCCTGTTCGCTTCTCACGCGGTAGGTGGGCGACCGAGAGTTGTCCGTCATCCGAGATTTGCTCTCACCCGGAGTGGACGCATCTGAGCAGGAGAAATAAATAGAAACTCCCTAAGAAACTTTAAAGAGTTCATGTGTGCTACTGAAAGGACTTTATGAATTGCCAGCAGTCCTGGGTCAAATATGTGTTTTTTTTGGATTCAAATACTTTTCTGTGCCCTATTGATCTTGCCTGGTGTAATTGAGCCTGCCAATATGACCAGAAGGCAGGGTTTGCACTTTTTGAGAGCATTTCATTGGTTCCAATACACCAGACAAGATCAGTAAAGTGTAGAAAAGTATTTAAATTGAAAACAAATACATATTTGACCCAGGTCTGAATTTCCAGTTCAAAAACACCACAACACTGAGGCAAATCATTAATTTTAACACAAAAAGTCACTTTCACTCAGTCCCGACTGACAGTTTTTAAATCCGTCCAAAGGTTTGGCACTTTTACTTCTTTTTTTTTTTTTTTTTACAATTCAGAAGCTTTGCAATCGAACTGCAAGAATAAACAGCGGTAATGCACCTTTATGATTCACTGCAGGGTATTAATTGTTGCTGCTCAGTTCAAACTACTTCTACACTGAGTAGAAACTTTTCCATTAATCTCTGTGACAGTGTGTACGCATTATGATCCGGTCTCATCTAAAATGTAAGTGTGACAATACGGTCATTGTAGGCCGGCGCGTGGAGAGTGATTAATCTCTCGGAGAATGATGGATTTCGCGGGCGGAGCGCGCCGATTCTCCGGCTGTGCCGTTTGGACAGATTCATTGACAGTGAGGTCTATCAGATTTGACAGCCTGACGGCTTGTGTCCCAGCAACGCGTTCTGCTGCCAAAAGCCTGCCTCCAGCAGTATATATTGGCCGGGACTGAGGCTCCTCCATAAATCGTGTCAATACAGTCATTGGCCCTGAATTTAGCTCCGTGTCCCGCAGATCCTGAACATTCTCTCTCAAAAAAAAAAAAGCGTCTCTCTGGGTTCATTTCAGCTCACTTATAAAAAAAAATTACAATATAAAAAATTACAAATATAATCGTTGATAAACAATAATGGAATGGAAGACAAATGCTAAATTGGTCACTGCAGTAGTTGCGTTAAAATGATGAAATCACCACCCACAGTCTGACAGCAGAGAGGGTTTAGTCACCTCATATGACAATTAACAAGGCTTAGCTAGCCCATTCTACAGCTAGGAGGCTTCAACGATTCCCATTTACACTGCAAATGATGTCATCCCACAGAAACGGAGGCCATTGAATGGGCTGAAATGCATTATGACATGCTGCTCATTTAGATTCTGAAACAAACCAGAATTAGCATTACAGCTAATAACCTGAAAACAAAATGAACGCTGCCATTTAAATGGTATAATTGCAGCTATATCCGCGGCTGATTACAATGACTGTGCTGTCCTGAACATTACAGGGTGGAGATGTTCAGGTGGCCAGACTCGCATTCTTGAACAAAAGAGCTTCAGGATTTTTCGAATCACGCTTGCCACCCACTTCACGTTTTACAGGCTGCCTTCGTGTCACACTACAGATTTGTGCATGGATTCATTCCACAGACTTTACCTGCTGGCAGATAACTCTCATGTTTAGCCCTTTATTTATTGGAAACATTATTTTTATAAAAAGGCTCTGCGTTGCTACGAGTGGACTGATGCCACTCGTGACACAGATTCGCCTCCCCCTCTACAACTCACTCTCTGATAACCTGCGCTAGTAAAGTTTGTTCACAATTTATAGTGACACTCCAATAGTGAAGAGTAGGTGTGACACACTGTCACTGAAGTATGACCTCACTGAAATATTAGCAGCTTTGCTATCAAAATGAAATAAAACTGTTGTGCTGACAAAAACAAACACATTGCAAACTGTCAGTTTAAATATCCAAAAAGACTGTTTTTTTTGCCTATTTCAGAGAAGCTGAAAGCTATTTAGCATGAAAAGAGCCAAACAGAAGGATTCAAAGGTCAGACTGAGTTAAATGTGGACAGTATGTTACATGTTGCCCCATCCCTGCACTTCTTGGTAAATTGTATTTGTCCTAATACTGTAGCTTATTCTTCTGCCTAGTTTGGCTTTGCAGATGTTAGACCAGGATAGTGTTCATTGTTCTCGGCTAGAAATAGCTGTTCAAAATAAGTAATTGTACCTTACTGAACCCGTGTTCAGCAGTTGTCTACGATCATGAAAATGCACTTTTGTACATCGCTTTGGATAAAAGCGTCTGCCAAATGAATGTAATGTAACATGTAATGCAGTATAGCCTGTATGCTGGACTGTACAGCCAAACTGACTCTGTTCATACATGAATGAATCAAACAGCACATTGAAATACACAGGCATGTTTTATTGTACGTATGTATGTACAACTGTTTTTGTTTTGTTACAGCTCTCCTTCAGAAATAGACTCCCCTCAAAAGCTTAAAGATTTTCAATGGACCCTGACAAATGCAAGTTAATGCAGCGACATATATCTTACAATCTGGATATCTTCTTTCCTCCAGGAATGCAAGGTTCTCTTCGATAAAATCATGGGCAATACACAAAGCAAAAGAAAAAATAAATAATAATAAAATTTAAAAAAATAAAATAAATAAAAAGAGCTTTAAAAAGCAAACGAGGCTTGATAAGCATCGTGTCAGAGGTGGGCCTCCTGAGGGAGGTATAAGTCTTGCCAGAAATACTAAAAACTCGCTCCACTGGGCCTCAGAATACGCCATATGGAGGTAAACGGCAGCCAAAATGCACAGTGTAGAACAAAGTGCTTAATAAAAAGCCATTTATAACAAACTTGCTTTCCTTACCGACCCCAGGGTAAATTATCAGATATTTCAACCCAGTTAGACTATCCACACCTGGGGCAACTCTCTCAAAAATGTGTTATTACTCTGGTTTTCTTCTGCTGTTTTAAGAAAAATCTTTATTATGCGATGGAAACTAGCCACACATAGCAGTGCCAACTGTTATGGTGTTCACAAACCTTTACTTCACCCTAATGTCAACATTCTACACTCAACAAAGAACGCTTCAACAATTAGCAGACTTGTTTTTGCCATTTATATATTATGTAAATGTATTTTGTTCACCGTTAAATGATTTTTGGACATATTTTCACATTCCGCATCCACAAGTTAGTATGTTCATTTAAAATGATGAACAAGTACATTTTTAATCTATGCACATAATGGACTTTATTCCACAATTCAAAGCATGCATCAAGCATGCATGTTGTGATAGCTAACCTTCAGAATGTCTGCCGTGACAAATTGTGATGGTGACAGGTAACCACCAAGGGCCTTTGAAGGGAAAGCTTAATTATGAAAATTACCAATTTGTGACACGCACTTCATCTATGACACTCCCTCAGACATTTATTCACCCGAAAAACAGGCTGATTTTAGGGGCTACTGGGCGGCTCATTCGGTAAAGAAATGCGACCGCTAGCTCCATGCGAGTGCTGATTTCATTGCCCAGAGTACGAGTAAGGTTCTGTCAATTAGGGGTACTGCGTTTCATTGCTCCCTCGCGACCCCCACTGTTCAAACAGGTGCTCGTGAAACGCATGCCAAAGCCGCATATGAAGGGTCTTACTCCAATAAATTCTGTATGGGCATCAGTGTGAATGAAGCAGCCTGGCGACACCACATGTTTTGGAGGAAAACTATGAATGTCTTCACTCTCCTGAATCAGAAGTGGTTCGCAAATGAACGCGGCTGCGGTTGCTAATAGTTGGATATTCCAAACTGGGAATTGGATATGTTCAGCCCCAAGTTATTTCAATATTTTTGAAAACCTGCTAATTTTAGCCAGACAGCTAACGTCATGAGAGAATTAGTGTCATGGAAAAAAAATAAAAACGGTCTTAAAAATAACTAAAATATGTTCACTTGAGTGCCAACTGTGCATTCATATCTGACTCTTGACAAAATGACAATACAATTACCGCTTTATTAATGGCAAATGATGCACTGCCCTGTGAGACTGCCGGCAGCAGCTACTTGTGGCATGGTCAGTTTTGGATGACGGTGCATTACAGTTTGAGATGCAGGTTAAGCGGCATCATTTTCACCACAATTGACATTTGAGGTACAACTGCTTGCAAATCACGTCGACACTATTAAATCCACTGACATCGGTGACCCTGTAGCTAATTTCTGAAGTGCACTGCATTGCAGATGCTCTGAAGGGTCAAAAAGGAGACTGTGGAGGCTCTACACAGCAGGAAACAGTACCTTTTCTTTTTTTAGGTTACCTTCAGCTGGATTTATGAGAGGAAAACAAGCCCGGTCAGTGTACATGCGAATATTAAAATGACAGAGATCTTAACGGATAATTTCATCTAAAAAACCCAATTTAATAACATTTTCTAAATTCAGCATAAGGTAAATACGTTGACTTAAAACTATAGCAGTGGCTGTGAAATACTTGGAGAAAAAATAGTTCTACTTTAAAGGTAGTTCCGCACATTTTAAGTTCAGTTTCTGTCACATTAAGTGAAAAATACACACTAATAATTGCAACTAAATGGATTTCTAGAACATTCAAAATAAAGAAATTATTCTGGTTAACTTCTGGTCAAATTTTCTAAACTAAATCCAGCAAACAATAGGGCTTTAATGCTTGTCCAGACAAGAGTATTTGGCAAAACATCAACAAATACAGTGCAATGAAAAAGTATTTGTCCCCTTCCTGATTTCCTCTATTATTGCATATTTGTCACACTGAATGGTTTCAAATCTTTACAGAAATATAATATTATCTGAGTAAACATAAAGCACATTTTTATTAAAAATTATTTTTAAATTTAATGAAAAGTTATGAAACACCCATATCAACCATGTAAAAAAGTAATCACACCCTTAAATTTAATAACTGGTTGCACCACCTTTAACAGCACTAACTGCAACCTGTAACTTGATATCAATCTTTTTTATCGCTGTGAAGGAATTTTAGCCCACTCTTCTTCGCAGAATTGCTTTAATTCAGACAAATTGGTAGGTTTTCGTGCATGAACTGCTCATTTCAGGTCCTGCCACAGCATCTCTATTGGGTTCAAATGAGGACTTTGACTAGGCCATTCCAAAACATTAATTTAGTTTCTTTTCAGTCATTCAGATGTGGATTTGCTTTTGTATTTTGGATGATTGCCATACAGCATAACCCAATTACGCTTCAGCTTACAGACCAATGAGTGTACATTCTCTTAAAGAATTTCCTGGTACAGAGCAGAATTCATGGTGCCTTCCATAATGGTAAGTTGTCCAGGTCCAAAGGCAGCAAAGCATCCCCAAACCATCACAGTACTCCCACATGCTTGACTGTCGGTATGATGTTCTTACTGCAGAATACTGTATCTGCTTTAGGCCAGATATAATGGGACCTGTGTCATAACAAAAAGGTTCCACTTTTGACTCATCTGTCCATAGAACATTATCCCAAAAGGCTTGGGGATCATCCAAGTGCTTTTTTGCTGTTTCCCTTGGTTAGCAGTTGTTTCTACAGTACTTTGCTACACTCACATCCTATTTTTGCCCAGTCTCTTTCTTATTGTGGAGTCATGAACAGTGACCTTAGCTAAGGCTAGAGGGGCCTGCAGTTCTTTGGATGTTCTTCTAGGATTTATTTGTAACTTTCTAGATAAGTTGCCCCTGCACCCCTGGAGAAATTTTGGCAGGCCGGCCACTCCTGGGAAGATTCACCACTGTTTCAAGTGTCCTCCATTTGGAACCAATGGCTCTCACTGTGGATCAGTGAGAAATGGCTTTGTAACCCTTTCCAGGTTGATATATTTGGACAACTTTTTTTTCCTCATCTCTTCTGGAATTTCCTTTGATTGTGGCATAGTGTTGCTTGTAGAACCGTTGTGGTGACTACTTCACTCTGATGGTAAGGGGCAATATGAGTGAGATTTAGATTCAACAGGGCTGGCTGCAATCAAGCCTAGCTGTGCTCAATCAGCTGAATCTAATTATCAATTAGATTTGGTTAATTGGTTGATTGAGTAACTAAGGGGGTATTGATAAGGGTGTTTGATAACGCCCTTCGTTAAATAAATTATATAATCATTTTAAAAATGTGCTTTGTGTTCACTCAGTTGCCCTTTGTCTAATATTACATTTTGTCAAAACATCTGAAACCATTCAGAGTGACAAATACCAGGAAGGGGGCAAGTACAATGAAAAAAGCATTTTATTTTCCTTTGATTACCATATAAACTTGTGTTTAAACAATGAAAGGTGCTCAAGCACACTGAAAATGCTTGAATAGAAAGTGTTAAAATGCACTCAACAGCAGTTTGTAAAATGTCCAGTAAAATTCACTCGGGTAATGGCGGTAACAGAGACAACCCATTACTTCACAACAGCAAGAAGGGCAGAAAGCATTGGCACAAATAAAAAAGCTCCTTTTTCTAAACGAGACAGGCTAGTAAAGTCACCTGCTACTCATCCTGCCAAAGAGCTGAAAGTGTAGCTAGTTATTCAGAGGACCATGCAGTCTTGGAGAAAGATGGAGCTTGTGAAGTAGCTCATGTTTACAGCTGGACAGGTATGGCCCAGTAGTAACAAACCTAATGCACTCATCCCTAGCATTTAAAGAGGCAGTTTTCATCTGGTCTGCACTACTCTTAAATAAAGCCAAATAACTTTGTGGCAACACACAGCAGAGGCATGTATGAAGGCAGTATTTGGGTACAAGAGTACCAGAATGACTAAATGATCAAAAGCTATGAAATATGTGAGGAATTATTAAAGGTACACGCATCTAGATAATAAATAAATAAATAAATAAATAAATAAATAAATAAATAAATAAATAAATAAATAAATAAATAAATAAATAAATAAATAAATAAATAAATAAATAAATAAATAAATAAATAAATAAATAAATAAATAAATAGATAAATAGATAAATAAATAGATAGATAAAAAGAACGTTATAATTTACTTGCTCAACTACCCATTTCACAAAATCCACATCTGCTAGTGGCAAAATTATGGTACATGGTTCATCGCAAACGTGTTTGGCACAATCAGAAAAAAATGTACATATAGCTACAGCAAAAGCTGTCAAATTCAACAAGGGTGTTTAAACTTTCTATAGAAAGACTACTTCTCACATTGAAAATTAAATTTTCCAGTTTGCCATACTTGCCATTGTGAAAATTTTTATTTGAATAGGCACCAATATTAGGATAATGAGGTATTATACGACAAAGGGATGTTGTTTTCAAAAGGACAGTTGGGAGTTCTAATCTGACAATTTAAATGGCCTTGGCAGCAAGTGAACTGAACACCCTGCAGAGCTGGCTGTTAATTTAACCTGGCTTAAACCTACAAACCAGGGCTCATTTTAAAGCTAAGGGTACGGTCAAATTCACCCTGCTGCTTGATTGACTTGTAAGGACACTAATCGCTGCTCAGACAACCAGGACTATCTAGCCCCCAGAAACTGATCCCAGATCATTGGGTTTGCTGCTTTGGAATGTTCTTGGCAGAGATGTATCAGATTGAATTTAAAATACCATTGGAGATTGAATGGAAATAGCTGTACGAAATGAGTATTGTACCTTATCGAACCTGTGTTTTGTAGTTGTTCCAATGACCATGACATGCACTTTTGTATGTCGCTTTGGATAAAAATGTCTGCTAAATAAATGTAATGTAATGTAATGAATATGAACAAAGCTATTTTAGATTACAAAAACTTTTAATGTGGCACTGGCATAGGATGCCACCTTTCCAACTAGTCAGTTTGTAAAATGTCTGCCCTGCTAGAGCTGCCCCGGTCAACTGTAAATGCTGTTATTGTGAAGTGAAAACATCTAGGAGCAGCAATAGATCAGCCTTGAAGCAGTACACCACACAAGCTCACAGAATGCGACTTCTGAGTGCTGAAGCGTGTAAAAATGATCTGAATGACTGAACCAGTCAAGAATTTTCCTGTTTTTGGCTTTGAAAAACTCCTTTGTTGCTTTTGCAGTATGTCTGGGATCACTGTCATGCAGTAGGAAGAAACGCTGTCCAATGAGTTTGGTTGAACTTAAGCAGATAAAATGGGGGGAGGGGGTGATTTGGATCTTGGGCAATTCCTTTTGCCCTCCACACTTTGTTCTTGCCATCACTCTGATAAAAGTGAATCTTGGTCTCATTTGTCCACAAGACTTTTGCAGAACTCTTTTAGGTACATCTTAGCAAACTGTATCCTGGACATCCTGCACTAGCGGTTAAAAAGCAGTTTTCATCTTGCAGTGTAGCCTCAGGCCTTGAAAGCAATGGATGGCTATCTTGTCATATCGTCCCCTTTTCAGAGTACTCCATTCTCCACAAAGGCACACAATTTCCGCTCACTGGTGTAATAAACCATAGAGAAAATGCCTCCATGTGTCAGGCAGCTCAAATTACTTTGCTTTGATTCTGTACTATAATGTAATAATATTTGTCACATGAAAACAAATTTCACAAACTGTTCTTCAAGCGAGAAACTATAAATCGATTTTTAATTTTTGAGATAAATTTTTGATGTGTCCCGCAGCTTTAGACCTCAGTAAAAGCTTCTCAGTATTAAATTAAACTTCATATAGCATTTAAGGTTTTTCAAAGACTCCACATCTTCCCACAGAAAGTATTGTATGTAGTTTAGGAATGGTTTTTAATAATGAATTATGCATTTACTCAAACATAATTAAAAGTACAATATGCAAAAATGGTACTGGTAAATGGGCACAAGTAAATAAAATTTATTTACTATTAATTATTACTGAGATATTTATTGATCATCAAACTGTTTATTTCTACCCAATCTTCTGAGAATTCAGTGATAACAGATGTAATCCAGCTGCTAATGCAAACTTAACAAGGCCAAGGAGTAAACCAAGTAGATTAGACTGAGGAAAATAATGCTCATTTCAAGTTGTAAAAGATTTCAGCAAAGTAAATTTGAATGTGTCAGAAAGACTGGATATTTTCTTTGGACACATTATAAAATACTTGACAACCATTTCGGTAGCAGATCATGGATGCAATACAGATGGTTAAAGAAAACCAGAGATGTAAATACCTACAGTATATGTGTGAAGTGTGAAGATCAATAAGTCACAGGCTAAGTCTGTCATGTACAGATTTTTGTCAAAGTGCTTTTAATGGAAAGCACACAGATATAAATCCATTAGTAAATTCCACTCCCAGGGGAGCAGGTCATTGTATAAGTATATGTATAGCCCCGTGAAGATTACCCCATTATACATGAAAAGTAATACAACTATGTTGAAAATACAGAAATTCTGCAGGTCCATTTGTGCCTGTTTTGTATAATTACAAATATTTCAGGACAAAAATAGAACATACCTATTGGTTTCATAACACTATTAGCTATGCACTAGTGCACACAGCGAATATATAATTTCAATCCCCAGACCTGAAATCACTCGGGGATCGAGTGACATGCTGCATGAAGCTCAATTATCTGTTGCCGGCTCTACCCTTTAGATTTTACAATTCTTGTTATTGTCATTATATTGTTTTTCATCGTTTTTGTTGCTTTTATTAACATTATCGTCATCTCCACTACTGTATTTGTTGCTACTGGCGATAAGGACCCATGCAGAACAGCACAGTGTCAGTCCTATGGCAGTGTGTAGCACTGTAGCATCCTGCAGCATGCAGACACTGTACCTGCAGATCTCCAGTTGTAGGACTTCTCAGACGAGCTGTGGGAACAGGAAAAGGGAGGTTAGCAGGGTGACATCAGCAGGAGAGTAAAACCAAACAGGGCTCAACCTGTACGCAAAAAACTGGTACACTGGTTCTGGAGAGATTTCAGATTTCAACGATAAGAACACGTACAGGTGTAGGTGTACACGTAGGTGTATAGAATACTATATAGAAAATGTCCACAGTATGTGTTCTAAAATTGTTTGTAAAAAAAAAAAAAAGAAAAACTACCATGTAAATTCAAGTGAACTGTATACAGCAAATTAAACAATATGAGCCTTCTGTCCAAGTGTCTCCACCAACAGTGGTAGCGAGAAATGTTCATGAATAATAGATAAGCATCTTTCTATACTGATGCCAAATATAGAAACGGTTACATACACTGTAATTTAAGCAAACCAATCAAAACAAATGAAGGTGTTCATCATATTTGTATAATATATAGCCCTTTTTAAAACAAAGAGCTGCTGAATGTTAATGAGGCCTGGTTTCATATCTTGTGGCAAAAAATAAAAAAATTAATGAGTTTTTCTATAATCTCCCCAATGCCTGTTCTCTCAGCTTGTGTAATTTGGTCTCGAGAAATACATTTTTTGAGAACAATTGGAAAGGTCACGAAAACCAATTCATCCTCAGGCCCGTACCAACTGAAAAAAGAGAAAACATAAAACCTATCGATCTTGTGCGAACATGACAATGTGGCACCAATAATACAACTCACAGATCGCAAAAAGCTCCAAAATATTACAGAACTGAGCGCTGGGAGAGGAGCTTGTCTTTTGGACACAACAGAACTCCCATATAACAAAGCAGGCATAAATTTAGCATGCATCACAGCTCATTTGATAAATGCTCAACCTGCTGTGATGCAGGGCACAGTGAATAAAGGAGGAGAGAGATGGATGGTGAGGTCAGAGCTGTCGGCCCCCAAACCGACGGGATGTACGCGGGCGGGCGGGAGGCTACCGCTCGCGCATAAGAGAAACAATAGCGAGAGAGGGTCTGGACGCCAGCCTAGCACTGCTGCAGCGGGAGAGATGTGAAGCCGGACTGATGAGCTGGGCCACACTCCAGAATACAGGCTTCAATCAGACAGGGATCCAGATTCCATTATATCCTCCAAAGATGGAGCGCTTCAAATTTCTCCACCTCCGCCGCTGACCTCGGTCGTTTTTTTTGGGTTTGTAGTCTCCGTTTTTCTTCTCTCCCCTGATTCGGAACGCCCCGTCGCAATCACTTCAGGACGGCCCGTCGGATTTGCGAGGGCGCACGTTGGGCGCTCGCTCCTTTAAAGCGTGCGAGCGGCGGCCGTTTCTCACTCCGTGACCCGCCAGCTGGCTCATCTGCCGTCAGATCGAGAGGAGGGGCCGCTATCGCGCCATGCCCCGCTGCCTGAAACCATCTCCTGGGGCAACGCCACGGCCAATTAAGCGCCATCCCACAGGAGTCACAGTCGGCTTAGTTTTTAAGATTCCCGATTCGTGGTTACAAAGGTCGCGTAACGTCCTCACTCTTTTGCTGTCAAGTAGCTTATAAGTGTTCCTGTCTGAGCCGTTCAAGCAAAAACATCAAAAGGATACACAAAATAGCAGGAGGCTGCATGTATTTGTTCACCAGACTACAACACATCAAAGGTTGAAAGTAAGATGGTACAGGTAGATATACAAGGACAATAGAAACATACTGACAAGACACCACACTTGGTATAAGCCTGCTGTGTGCATCCATAACAACAAACATGATATGCTAATTATGCTAAAAAGCATCTGAGGGCAATTTAACATATTGTCACGGTGACTGCTGTGTCACAGTGACTGCTGTGTACTTTACTAGCAGAAATCTGTGCAATGTGCAAACACAAATGTTTGAAGGAAGCAATAAAAAGGTAGCGGTCATGCAACCAATAAAGAAAAAAAATCTATAAGCATTAAAAAGGTTTCTTATCTAGTTTACTTTTAAATACTCAACACAAATAAACTGTTGGCTGTATCAATCTCCCAAAACAAGCACACTGCAACTCAGCGAACTCAATCCAATTCTTCCATTTATACATTTCCCAGCATCCAATAAGGGTAGCTGAGTTACCATGACAATATTAATCTAAAAGCACTTGGTCTAAAATCAAGTATAACCAGAAAAAGACCAAAGTGCACTGCCCTTGCTCTGCATTGTAGTGCTGTGTTCTGATTGGCCACTTGTATTGGTCTTCAGTGGTTCTGTGTGGGCCTTTAGAATGGTCATTTGTACTTTTGCTAAATTTCTGGAGGTATGCCTGACCTTATGTTTTTCAGAAAATAACAGGTCAGCTGTCCCTTACAACACCTACATTTACATTTTTCTGAGTAGGACACAGAATGATGACGCTGTGGCAATGTACTGTGTGCTGAAGTACACCACAGTTCACCTTTCAGTGCTGCAGATGAGACCGAAATTTCAATTCATTCCAACGTGCTGCGCCGAAACATGATTAAATGTCAGCTCTTTCAATTTTGAAACCCTCATTCATCACGAAATGACTAAATTTAGCTGTTATCAAAACTATTTTCTGTGCTTTTAGCCAGTTGTGTAACGTTCTCCACAGTAATGCGCTGAAGCGCAGTACAGAAGCACTTGACCCTGGAGAGCAGAGTGTGGAAATCACAGTGAGTCGCTAACAGACCAGTCCTCGTGTAAATCAAGGCCAAAGTTGGGGATACTCAAATCTGGCCCGCGAGGTCAGTAGTACAGCGAGCTCTCTTTTATACCTCATGGTTAATTACTGATTGATCAATTTAACTCAGCTGGTGTCCCAGGTTTGAATCTGTCCTCATTAGAGGGGAGGAATGAAAACTAACAGCAGTGCCGGCATTGTGGGCCAGGTTTGAGTATCCCTGGTCTAGGTTAAGAAAATGTCAATGAAAAAATCAATTCCCGAATGAAAGCCACATTCAGGTCCCTCATAATTAGGGCTGATGTAGTAATTCAGCTTAATGGGAAAGTTGTCAGGGTTTAATGCCACGCAGAGACTACCGGACATGTTCAGGCAGGGCCAGGGTTTCAAAGGCAGTGTAAACAGAGGACATGTCACAACCTGTGGGGTGTTTCGCAGAAACTGCACCTGCACCTGCACCTATACCTGCGCAGGGTCAGCAGAACTTAAACTGTCAAGTGACAGTTGAGCATCGCACCCTCCCTACACCATGCCAAAACATCTCCCGCCTCTTCAATTTCTGCTCCCATCCTTCCTGTGGATTACATTTTGCCATATTTTATTCATTAACCTCATGGGTCCAAATATACTTCAGCAAACAAGGGGCTGTTTGCTTTCTGGAGTTTTTGTATTATTTCAGTTTTTTTTCATGTTTTCAAATGGCCGAGACAGTTTTGTGTGTGGCATTGGATATATTTTTGGTCTGACAACCTGCTGGGTTTTACAAAGGCCATTTTTCAGGGCCTTAGTGCATTCATGGTCTAAAACAAGAAAATACACTTCAGGTAATGCGAAAAGCACTCACATCTGCAGTATGTGTGTGATTATGGTCATTTACTTCAAATTACATTTAATTGTGCTTTTAGTTGAACTTATTTTAACCAGTTTTTCCTATGGCGCATGCTGTGTTGAGACAGTTGTGCTCAAGCAAAGAAGTACCACTACAACACAAAAGCAGACAGTTATAATTATGAATGCACTTTCTAAAAATACTGTGCATACAGTACCCAAAAAGTATGGTAGAGTGCAATTTCTTATTTTTGCTTTATACTTAAGGCATTTGGATTTGAAATCAAAAGATGAACATTAGACAAAAGTACAGATAACCAGCTTTTATTTCACAGTATTTACATGTATGTTTTACCATTTTACAGATTGGAAAAATAACTTTTGATTTACGTTCTGAGGCTGAACAAATGACAAAAAGAAACAGAATCACGCTGGCAGAATATCATTTAACAGCTCTATATAGTGAACGAGGGCAGACCCAAAGGAATTAAGTGATAGTGATGAGGACAACGGCACTATGTGTAGACAAATTCAACGAAAGCACAAAGAAAATCGGACTGTTGTTGAACATGCAGCAGACGACAAAAGGGCCTAGTTCTAATTTGCTGCAACACAGCCCACGCTCAGCTCAATCACATTAAAGAACAATAAAAACCAGAGAACAATCACTGTCATTTCACTGTCAATCACAGTAAAATGTGATATTTTGTCATTTGATAGAAGTACTTGTTACTTATGCCTGTAATGTAATGTAATGTAATGCAAATTGAATTTAAATGAATGCACCACAATGGGGTGGTTATATAAAAGAAGTCTGAGTAGTTAAAATAGCGACCTCAGTGTTGGGAGGAGATAACTACAGGTTACAAAAGAAGTTCAAAACTTATTCTGGCCCCACTCATGACACATAATCAAAGGGCACAAACGAGTGCTGTAGAAAGGGCTTCAGGTATTTTTATTACTTGTAAGGATTTTATTAAAACACACATTTGAGAAAGTCTTCATAGGTCTGCAAACTCTCTCACACCAGGCACAAACTGTTTAAAAATTCAGAAATGATTTAAGGCTCTGAATCTGCCATCACAATTATCCCATATTTCTTCCAAGAGCAGCGCGATAAGCGATGTTTAAAACGGACGAAAACGAGGGCGGCCAACCTAAACTCAGGGAGAAAGCCGGGCAATTTCCACTGAATTCTGCCCACATGCATCTCTGAGGCGGTAGGCTGACAGATTTGTGATGAAGAGGAGTCGGTGGAGCGTGAAGAGCGGGGTGCTTCCGCGCCAGCCGGTAAAGAGTCTGAAAAACGAGCGGGGCCACGGTACCGCCCCTCAATGTACGTACGTCGCGTCAAATCCCGCCATTTAAACAAACGCATTCGCCCCGTGCCTGTTCACCACTGCACTTGAAATAAGAGTGATCTGTAGTAAAGGTGGAGGGGAAAAAATTCCTTTCCTTTAAATGAAAGGATTGCAGTGATGCATTGGATCTGAATATTCAATCTGTTCCTCGGCGGAGAAAATGCCACCTTCGCCATCTTCATCTCGCCCGCCTGACTAGAAAATTACAGCCGCAGACACCAATTTACGCAGCCGAGCCAATTTAATGCGCCGCATTACCGGCGTGCCATCTACTGCCTTTAACCCCATTAAAGAAGCGTGTCCCTTTATTCCAGCTACATCATTACTCCGAACGGCACAACAGGAACGCGGCCAGGTGGCTATACGCGCGCGGCGCGGGGCCGCAGGTGGCCAGGGCGTCTTTGTGCGGCGGTGTTCGAGGCGTCCCCGTACCTGCCGCTGGCGGCGCCGGGCGACTCCGACCCCAGGCGACATCGTTCCAGCTGGCTGGCCACAATCTGCCGCTCCACCTCCAGCTCTCTAGTCAGCCGCTCGAACTGGAGCTCCTATGGAAAGAAAGAAAGGGGGGGAAGGGGAGGATAAGGGGGGGTGTCAGGAAATAACGATGTGTAAAATGGTAATGATGATCGTGGTGATCAAAGGGAGCATAATGAGAGCAGCGGTTTTAGAGCTCCGAAAATATATCAAAGCCGTTCTGTCATCGTCAAATCAACCAGCCACTCTCCATGTAATTTCACAACTATTTCACTGTAAACCTATTAGTTCTTTACTGTTTTGGATGCAAAAAGCGATGCATAGACACAACACAGACGCACACACAAACACACACACAAACGTACAAACAAACACAGACAGACACACAAACGCGCACACACACACATATAGACAGACACACACACAGGCACACACAGACACAAACAAACACAGACAGACATGCACACACACACACACACACACACACACAGGCATGCACAGACACAAACAAACACAGACAGACATGTACACGCACAAACACACACACACACACACACACACAGGCGCACAGACACAGACAGACACACGCACTCCACAGGGCCAGTTCGTGACACAGTGGCTAGCACACTCAGTGCCCCTAAACATTCTGAGATGTGAGGAGCCTCTTTGCGTGGCTGCCAGCCAATCAGGGCTCACGCCACACGAGGACCTCTCAGAACTCCCGCGGTTTGAAGAAGGGAGGCCATGTCTGCTCATACCTCTCCACCCCTCTTCTCAGCTCCTTAAGGTGCTGCTGTTGGGATAGTAACAGGTCTCCTGGTTGCTAACCCCCCCCCCCCCTCCTCTGCTTCCCAAGAGTAAAGCCTACTGCAGAGACAGGTAAATGGAGTGCCTGTTCTGGAGATGTTTAGCTCCACCAGTTCCACAGGAAGTCATAACACTCAGGCCGTCTCTCCTTGACATTCTGGGAAGAGGGAGCGGAGATTGGAGCCCTTAAAAAAGCAGCATTCTCCGTTTCATCTTTTCATTCCTCTTCTGCCTGCGAGCTCACCCAACAGTGGTCAGCACACGTCCATCCTGTGGGTCACCCGCTGCCTTAAAGCCACAGCGCATCGCGCTCCAGTCCCGCTGAACTAGTTTTCTGCTTCAGAAACAAGGTGTTTATTTTACTTCATGTCACAAATTCGGCTTATTCTCAGTTGACCTAACCCGTTTTATATTTGTTCAAAGAAAAAACAGAGAAGAAGGGGGGAAAAAAACATCTATCCTCAATGAAAAAATGATGACAGTCGAGGCAACGTATTTTTTTTTGGTTAAGTTAAACTTTTCTGTGGAGCTTCCAGTTTCCTATGGCTTGAAATGATTCCACCACCGACCCTAAAAAGCTTCCAGAACATTTGGTTTACTGGGCCATTCAGCACAGTATGCATTCTCCAGCACCAAAGCCTTAAACTACACAGCCCATCAGCACACACAATAACCCAGCAGACCTTCAGCAACATCAGATTTTCAGCACAGCAACACCCCCGCAACAGTCAAACACTGCAGTAAAAATGAAAAAATGCCCATATGACAGCTGTGGACTTTACATGTCTATAACACAAGAGTGTTTACAATAAATTGAATGTGCTGATAGCCGTTTAGCATCGTTTTGAAAACCTGTTCACTAACAAGCATAGAAGCAGACTTCCTATCATTACATAAATCCTTTTTATTATGAATATGAAACAAAGACATATAGAAAAAAAAGCACAGATTGTGTGTTATAATGTGCTAGGTTATCAAAATATGAAATGACAGCAAACCAGGATTAGAATTTTCAAGTTCAATTACTGGGGGGAAAAAAATGATAAAGAGGAAGACTTAGCACATCGCTGTATTAAACAGCAATGAAAAGCAGGACTTTATGACGGCGGCGGCTGATTGCTTTGGTAATCAGACATTGGCATCAAAGAAAACAAAGCCAGGCCATTAGCGCCAGCAGCAAACGATGTGCTCGGCAGGAGCTGGAGGAGGAGGCGGCCGGTATTACGCAGACGCAGAGGTGCCTTGTGCACAACAGCAGCCGGGGAGCCAAAACATCATTTCCCATCCGCTAAGCGGGATTGTGGAAGCGCGGAGCTTAACTCGCCCGCGAAACAAATCTACGTACAGTGGACCTGGCCCCTCGGGATTTAAGTCTCCGAGGAGATGAGTGTGGAGTAGAGTTACAGATAACCTCCAACCCCCTTTTGCTCTGATTGGTCGCAGCGTAAAAAGCTTCTTATACATCTGGATATGCACTGTAGATGTCGGCGTTCAGATAAACATTTATTACTGCTTTAATGTTATTAGTCAGAACTCTGCACTTTCACAAAGTCTAAAATCATGAGCAAATTGGGATTTTTTCCTTCGTTCTTCACCCCACTTCAAAATGGCAAAACAACTAAACTTAAATTTTGTTTGTTCATTGAAGTGCCTTTCTGCAAACAATCCAACTGCCCTGCTAATTAAAGAAACATTTCAAAATTCAAAAGTAATTAAATGTTTTCAAACATAGCAGGGATGAAATCCCCCTTGTAAACTCAAATTAGAAAAACTTTAAATTCAGACAGTTTTTTGATGTGTGGGAAAAAAAGTTCAAGCTGTTAATGCTGGAGTCTATTTTTATTTGTTAGCAAATGACAGAAAATAGAGGCACTTATAGCACTTTCCAAGAAAAGCAGCCCCTTTTCACCCACCCCTCTGACCACAAAAACAAACTGCTCTGCACCCAACCATCTGGCTCGGTAAAATGTAAAAACTTCCTAACTGAAGTCTACACCAACGCAGCAGCTTCTGGCTCAAACTTCTCCACCTTTAGTCGGGAAAGTGCTGTGGCCCTTGTAATGATCAGCAGGCGACAGCCTGTGGCTAAAACTGCCCAGCCTGTTCCGCACAGAATCTGCAATTCCAGCAGCGACCATGAACGCATTTTCCCTCTGTCAGCCTTTTCATGACCTTATAACCAGCCTGTGAAAACAGTGTTTCCCTTACTTCAGGTGACCTATTGGATTCCATAAAAAAGGACAGGGGTGGGAAGGTGTTTATGCACATAACACTAGGCTATTTGTTTGTTCATACACTAAACTGTTTTTTTTAGGAATTTAGAAGTCGGAATGGTCAGTCTTTTACCTTCCCGCAGTGACAGTAGGTAAGAAAATTTCATTCGAGCAGCACGGTACTGACAAAATACAGAAAAAAACACACAAACAACTTATTTTGAATGTGTTTTTTTTCCTTTTACAGGTACCTATTTAACGCACTAGTGAGTTCCCACCCGCACGAGGCCAAAAAGGAAAAAAGCGAAAAAGGAGGACAAGATTTCAGCCTTTTGTTTTGCACCCGTTTTGCTCTTTTTGTCTCCCTCTTATTTTTCCTCAGGAACTCTTGGCTACTCAAATTGGGCCGATGCTGATATGTATGAAGAGTGGGGTGCTTCCGTTAATAATCTGTATGCATGTACAAGCCTGCTGTTTTAGGCCCATGTAAAGCCACACCTGTTACAACTATCAAACATAATATCACTCTCCCATAACATTGTTATGAAACATGGACCACATGCCTACTCTTTTTTCTTTTTTTTTACCAAATACCTTTATACCAAGCCCCAGCCAGCCATGACAAATATGGTCACTCAAAAAACACATACCTTATTAAGGATACCATGATCAAGCTTAATAATTTGTTCGCAGTACTTGTTAAGGATGCGGTTTACGTAATATTCTCAAAAATGGAATATTCTATGCCCTTTCAAGATGGATTTACCTGCCAACTAAAAGGCCACCAGGATACAAAAGTTCATGTTCCTCATTAAAACGTATGAAGACGAACCTTACTCACTTGGCATTTGAAATGCATCTGACATTTTGATGGATGAAAATAATTGTATGAAAATAACGAATAGCGTCTCTTTACCATGGGAAATGCACCTTTTGTTAGTCTCTATGGCTAAAATCATGGACAAAGTGACTGCACTGTAAATTGGACTTCAAAGAAACTTCATAAAACTGTAAAAAGACTTCAGATAAAATTCTAATATGATTATTTTGCTTGTGAAGTGGTTGACTCGACAGAATCTCTGAAAAGTATGATGCTCGTTACAGTATGTTCTTTAGCAAATGACAGGATAAGGATTGCTCAGTCAAACCAAAAGATAACAACACCTGCAGAGGGTCTTCTATCACCTACAGTAGGAGTCTGCCCAGATCCATTGTACTGCACATTTTCTAGCTAACTAGATTGCTACAAAGCAGGAACTTCGCCAAGATAGCAAACAATTATAATTAATTACACGAATGCCTTAGCCTAACTTTATTTTTAATCCATCCATGTCAAGAGCGATTATAAAAATAATTGAGTTTACACGTTTCTGTTGTGCAGAACTATCGCATATTGTGAATAAGGTCTAAAGCATAGAGATACCAGCTCTACCATATTCTACATTGTATTACAGTGCTTCCAATGCAATAAGTCTTTATATCAGGGGAACAAATGCATTTTAACTAAGTAGGAGACAAGTGGCTTCAAGGCCATAGCATTCACCTTTACGTCAAACAGAGACATGCTCTCAAGACCAGCACACACTTGTTAGCATAGCATTTGGTGCTTGGCAACCAAGCTCAATGGAAAAAAATTATTATTATTACTATTTTTCCAAGAGATGTCACATTTTTTGATTAGGCTAAAATGTCATATATAAATTGTCAGTATTTTGACAACATGTCAACATTGCCATGGTGCCCAAAGTCTCTGGGCAATGTGACCTTCAGAACAATTTCCCCAAGTCAATAGCTTTCAGTACCACTCACCATTCATCTGACATTATGTACATTCATTAAGAAGAGAATTTAAGGCAGGCCAAGACCCTTTCCCACATCAAATATGTGACAGCATATTTAGCTTCACTCATTCAATGAACTATATTTTTAGACATTCTATACAGATCAACTCTTATATGTACCCCTATGTACATATACTGCTCTGGATAAGACTGGTAAATGACTAAATGTAAATAAGACTGAGGTAATTTAGTGGAATTGGATGCATCTGTCAAGTGGGGAAAGAGCGAGCATTTATTAAGACTAATGACCAATCTCATCAGGAAAACTGCAGCGGTAATTACCATCAAATTGGGTGACACTTCATTCAGAGCAAGAGGCATTTCAGTCCTTTCATGGCATCCCAGAATCCTTTTGGTGGAAGGATGACACAGGGGAAGAATAACCAGCCAGACTGTCCCAGCCACACGATCTGATAGGGCCAACTCATTAGCTGGGTTCACATCACGACTCATCCTGGGGCTACCGCATACTCCCTGACTCCTGACACTGACCATCGAAACAGGGCGCACGCCCCTGTTCAGCGACCAGTAAAAATAAAACGGTTGACACACTTGAACCTCAATTCCATAAACCGTGCACTTGGCCTGAACGCCAGTCCTCCTGCTGTGTCCGTTTGGCAGAGCTCCACCTCCACATTTGCACACCATCACAAGGCCAGGCAAGCCCGCACTCAAACTCCCACAGCACAGCCACTCGTGGGACGGACCCAGAGCCGTTTGCATCTGACTGGCAGCTGTTACGAGACAGCAGAGGAGGAATGGTACAACAGGATTAAACTTGCCGACCAAATCTAAACGCAAGGTGGCCTTAAAACGCTTCTATTGTGGAAAGGTATAACATCAGTCATCGGTTGACAATTGGCTTTACTAATGGATTAAATGGAAAACTGGGTGAGCTGCTGAACTGCTTAGAGATGCGGGAAGCAGGAGGCACCGCTTGAGGACTTCCTGTTAGCCCCTAAACGCTAACACACTAATCATGGCTCTCATTATAGCAGAGATATAAATATCCCAAGTATATGCAAATATGACATCATCAAGGAGATTACTCTAGTGCAGTGTAGCAGGTGCCTACACCTTCACAGATTCAACTGCGTGAAACACCTTCATCGGTATGGATATTGCCAGGAGATCGGCACAGCTTTTCTTTGATTTTACATTGTGTACAGGCAATGCTCAGATATTAGTGATATTTATTAGGGGTGTGAATCTGTCCCCCTCAGAAGATTCAATACACATCTTGAGACAGATACACTTACAAATGCAACAATTCAATTGGAGTCAGCTTCAATTTGACACAATTTGATTTGGCTCTGCTTCAGTTCAGTTTAGCTCCCATTCAATTCAGTTCAGACGTGACGATATTCAAGTTGACATGTTCATTTTAAATGTCTTTTTTTTAATGTGTTATCTATGTTATTTGTAAAATTTATTTATTCTATATCATGCAAATCATGAAGTCTAAACGTTAGACAATTAAGTTACTGTTAAAGAGCATTATAAATGTAAAAGTTTTCCCCAACTGTAGATTTAAAGTTGTTCAGCAAGTTGGACATTTTGTGTCTTTCCAATATTTTCTATTTTCTTAGGTACTACTAAAACGCTGGAGTTCTGTGGTTGGAGTGAAACAAACGCGTAGGCCTAAACAAAAATGAAAAAGCTAGTTAGCTTGGCAAGCTTCAATGTGTTTACAAAAAAAGCAAAGGTGCCAAATATTTATTCCACATTATCAAACAGCGTCAAGTTCAACTTGTCTAATGTTAGCTTGGGGCAAGTTGCTTTTTGCCGATTTTCCTGGTGCAATATGCCATGGTCTGTGTACGGTCGACATATACCTCATCTGCCATATGTATTATCGCCATAGGCCATTTACTGTTTGTATACTGTTCCCATTATACGCCATGTGAATGCTGTCATCAACATATTCCAATAACAGATGTACTGTCAACATAATAATCCCATTAATAAATGATCTCATAATTACATTTGGAGTGCATCTTTGCATGTTGTGGGTCCAGAGTGCAAACAATTGGTCACATTTTGCAGCCATTTTACTTCACAGTGGCATGAAGCTTTTCAGTTGATTGCAGCTATAGCAGCTGCTTCTTACAAACAGCAACACACATTTACCAACATCATAGGACAGTAAGCCACCTTCAAAAGATGATGTTTTTACTATGGTTATTTTTTTATTGACTTTTCAGAATTAGATCAAAAAAAGATGTAAAATTAAAGGAACCAGTACTTTATATATTAAGACTATATTAAAAGAATGGTTAACTTCCTGTGGTTTTTTTTATTAGTTCAGTTTTAGTATTTCTTATTGATTGGCCCAGACAGTTTTTATGATCAGTGAAGGATATTTTAGATATTTATAGCAATAGACTTGCTGTTTTACAATGACAGGTAAAGGGCATTTGGGGGTTCTTGGTATAAAGTAAAAAAAAATACCCTTCGTGAAACTCCAAAGCGACTTGAACAGCAACAGTAGATTTCAAGAGGCTGTATAAACAAGCAGATTATTTTTATAGTGTTTATTCTCAATTACATATCAGCTGGTATGTCCTTCCTTGAGCACAGCGACTTGTATGCACCGCAGAACAACACGGGAGGAATGAGACTAGCACACCGCTAAATATAAAGGGTAACACCCCCAAAGTGATAAAAAGCAGTATTATCATCACTTTGCCCTTGTGTACTTCAGCACAATGTCTGTACAATAAAAACTATTTGTATTTTCTCATAACATCTCAGCAACTTTTGTCTTTTGGGGGATGCTCCCCTTTTTATTTTGCGGGTGCGAGTCCCTTTCCTTCCATGTGGTATTTAGCACTTTTTAGGGTACTTAAGCACTCGTGATAACAACGTTTCAGGATTCACTTCCTGTATGGAAAATAATATTAGACATACATTTCTGAAGAACAAATCTGGTAATATACACAAGTAAAACCTCTGGAGGCACAGTGCTGTTGCACAAGCTGTTTTGCAGTTATTTGAAGTTTAATGTAAAGCCAGCAGGTTGTCAGAAAGTTATCTAAACATCTAAAATATTCTTCATCGCAAAAAACTGGGCCAATTGAAAACTTACACTAAAACTGAAATATCAAAAAATCCCAAGAAAGAGAATTCTCATTACAATGCTATTAATGTTTGATGGATACAATTTTAAAATATTACTTTGGAAGGTTTTTTTTTTTTATATACCGGAGACTTAGCCCCATCCCCTATAAATGACTTTAAAATGCAGAAGTTTACCTTAGATTAATTAATTTTGGATGTGCATTAATGAGCAATTCAGACAGTAATTCATGTTGGTGGATAACCCAAGATGCACTGAAAAACAAAAACAAAAATGTAGTAGTTGATTTCATGGTTGACATGTGAAAAAATATATAAGATGACATCCTTATACACAAGAAAAACGACTCCCATCTGGTGGGGGTTGATAAGTAACATCCACTGACTGGATAAAACTGAGCTTGTAAAACACATGGGTAAAAGTTAAGTCAGAATAGAGCACATTCTCGTTACAAGTGTCGATCATGAGGAAAATGACTTTTCTCTGAAATAGTGGGATGAATTGACAAAAGAAACAGCTGTCATTATTTCCAACACGTGTCCCTTTTATTTAAAAAACTAGAAATACCGCCTCGCGGTTGTATGCCTCCGCCAACCAGTAGCCAGCGCTCTGTTTTTCGTGGTGATGTGCTGGGTGGTGGTATCAAGGCTTGGAGGTCAGCAGTCTCAACAAGCTGTTAAGGAAGGCCAGCTAGGTGATCAGGTTGGAACTGGACAGTGTGGAGGCAGTGGCGGAGAGGAGGACAAGTGTGTATTTGAGTTATGACCAAAAACGTGTTTTGTGGGGTCACAGTGATATGAAAAAACTTGTCATTTATCAACTCGGTGACAGAATATTCCAGCAGCATGTGGTGCAGGTTCTTCTAATTGCTGAGAACAATTTTTACACAAAACAGACAGAAGAGCCTTGTTCTTAAAACATAGTGAGATCTGAAAGGAAATCCATGGTAGGAATGAGGCTTGATATGAAAACTGTCTGTACCCTCTGTAGTACTGCTACATTACAATATGCTGAAATGCACTGCCAATTCACTTAAAATCCATAGGACAAAGCAACTTGAGAGTGACGGAATTTGATAAAAGGATGAACAACAGAATTAGACGCCATCTGCTAGAGGAAGCCATGCACAGATGCCACCTTGTCTCCTGGTCCATGAGTCTCCTCTGAGAGAGTTTAGACAAGTCAAAAAGCTGTCAGCCCTTCAGAAAGACAGCTACTAAGATTTGACAGTGAAATACCTATTTAAGATGGAGTACTTTTATTTAAATCATTTAAAAAGTAACACTTGATCATGGAGCTGTGATCAACACTATCCACTGCATCACTGTTCCATTCTATATGTGCATAATATACAGTGCATATTCAGCATTTAGACAGAGATTGGCTCTGTACTGAAGTGCATAGGATTTTAAATGAAACAATGAATATGAAGTGCAGACTATCAGAATTCATTTGCAGGTATTTACATTCATAACAGGTGAGCCACGTAGGAATTACAGCCATTTCTTTTCTTGCTGCAGTCACAATGCTCAGCCACAAATCTCTCTTTCCCGATGATGGCATTCAGCTACAGTTCAGTCTCGACGGCAGCTTGTTCAACCTGTCAGCTGCAAGCTCTCACCAAGTGTGACATCAATATCATCCACAAGCTGCAGTATGCAGACGACTGTGCCCTCCCAGTTCACTCCCCCTCTGCCCCATAAAAAGCACTGGACATCGTGTCTGTTGTCTATCACTCACTGAGCCTACAGGTAAACACCCAAAAAACAAAGATCATGGTCCAGTAGCAGTCTCCAAACACCCAACACCCTCAGTTTACCATAGCCGATATGCCTCTCAAGGTTGTCGTATCAATAAAGCCTCAGTGGCTCTCGGCCACCTGCGCTCCAGGGTGTTTGAAAATAACAACCTGAAGACAACTACAAAGGTGGCGGTCTACTAAGCAGTGTGCCTCTCCACACTACTGTATGGTGCAGAGGCCTGGAATTCACCACTCTCACATAAAGACATCTGGAGGCCTTTCACATACGATGCCTCCAGAAAGTCTGCAATGTCACCTGGGCTGACCGTGTCCAAATGTCGACAACCTCCAGAAAACAAACACCATCAGTATATAGCAACCCCAACAAATGCCATCTCCGCTGGGTACCGCAACAAGTCTTACAGGGTCAGCTGCTCGCAGCCAACAGAAGACCAGGAGGGCAAGAACTCTCAAAAACTATTTTGAAGAAGTGCAACATCAAGCCCAGTGATCTGGATTGCCCGGCAGTAGACAGGTCATTACAGAGCTCTGTCAGCTCCTCCTCCTCAACACCAACACTTCAAATCCAAAAAAAAACAAATCAATGAAGAGCCCAGCGGCTGTGGAGGCACCAAACAAATGCACCTCCGCCAACCCCAAATCCTCTAACCTGCACTGTCTGCGGCAGGATCTGAGGTTTCAGGATTGGTCTCCACAGCCACATGTAGTGGCATAGACGGACAGTCCCACTATGCACACATTAGGTGGATACAACGTTATCTTCGTTTTTCGATAGACTGCCATAAGCAAGTAAACCGCCATTTTATACATAGACCTCCCATTTGGGGAGACTAAAAGTAATTGGACAACTGGCTGCTCAGCTGTTCCTTAGCCAGCTGTGTGTTGTCACACCACTAGTTCATGCACAAAAAAAGCTAACAAAGGGGCTAGAGTTGATTCTCGACAGGGAATTGCACTTGGAGTCTGCTGTTGTTGTCTCTCAACATGAGGACCAAAGAGGCGTTAAAGCCAGAACAGCAGGCCATCATGGGGAGGAAAAATCAGAAGAAATCAATCAGAGGCATAGTCAAATCATAGGATGTTTCAAAATCAACTGTTTGCTACAGTATATTGTTAAGCAAGAACGCACTGGTGAGCTCAAAAATAGAAAACAATTGAGACCACAGAACACCACTGAAGTGGATGACTAAGGAATCATTTAGTCCATTTAGACCAGTTGTGAAGAAAAACTCCTTTTCAACTGCCAAACTGATCAAGATCACTCTCAAGGATGTAGGCATAGATGAGATGAGATGGCAAAGACTACAAAGAAAAGATTGCGCCAGTATAACCTCAGAGGGTTCATGGCAAGGTGCAAACTACTGGTAAGCCTCAAGAACAGAACGGCCAAATCCAAATCTAATTGAACATGCGTTTCACCTGCTGAAGACCAGACTGAAAGCAAAAATCCCCAGAACCAATATTAGGATTATGCAATATATTATACAATAATAATTACAAAATGACAATTAAAATATTTTTGACATAATACTTAAATGACAAATACAGACTAAATCCTATGATAATACATGCATTATAATGATAATAATAATAATAATGATTATTATTATTATTAATATACATATATCAAGAAACATGTAGAATATCATGGCAGAAAAGACAGTACAAAAACGTGCTTGTTAGGAAGCACAATATTGAGGAATACTAAACAATACCACAAACAAACAAAAAAAACTGTAAAAATGGCAAAACTACCAAAGGTAACTACAAAGCCTCAAATTACCACACCATGTTGTGAGAGCTGAATAGAGGCATTAAGAAGAGTCGGCACATCTGCATTCTGCATGCCACCTGTGCCACTGCAGCGTGTCCTGGCCATTCCTCCTCCTCCTCCTCCCTCCTCTCTAGCAGTGGGGCAGCTGTGTCAGATCACACCATTTAAGCACCTGCGTCCAGCGGCACCGACAGTGAGGACATCAAGGCGAGGCGGCTCACAGCAAAGCAGGCCGCGTTCAAACGTGCGCCTAAGGGCTTCTGGCTCCGTATTGATCCCGGCAGGAACCCGCTTGCTCTCCTCTCAAACAAACCCAGCTCGGGGGAACCGTGGAACACGTAGCCGAATGTGGTCCACGCTTCGGTTTCTCAGCAGTGCACCACTCGCATATAAAAACGTCCATGAAGACCACACATTCACACCCTGCCTGAAAATTCACTTGCCTGACTGGCAATCAGATCAATTTGTTCACATTTTGCAATCCTTTTCATCACCGCAAAAAAGTATCAGAAATCTTTATCCTCCTCAACTGTTGATGCAAAAATCTTTTGCTCAGAAAATGGATTTTAAAAAATAACAGCTCTGTGCTGCGTAGTGTCCACCAGAATTATTGGCAAGCGCAATTAATATGAGCAAAAAGGGCAGAATTCATTTCAGTTTGTTTATCAAATGTCTTCGATGTGCAGAAAAATCTGAAAATTATATAGTTTAATTGTGATACCATTGATTAGAGGAAAAGCATATCTTTACGGCAAAAGGATTTTTATTTTGAAGATATGCATGCCAATTATTGGCATACCTATGTTTAGTACTGTAATGTTTGAGGTTGGAGAAAAAATGGCAAAAGATGGAGACCATCCCTCCATACAAAATCTATCCAGATCCTGCAGAGTCCTTTGTACTCACTTATGGACTCTCCTCCAGCTCACCCCACTGGTTTTCAATGGGGTTCAGGCCAGTAGACTAGGACAGCTATTTGCAAAACCTTGATTCTGTGGTCAGTGAACCTTTTTTGTGTAAATTTTGAGGTATGCTTTGAATCACTTCCCTGTTGGAAGCTCCGACCACTACCCACTTTTAGCCTTCTGGCAGAGGCAGACAGATACTCACCTAAAATTTTCTTGTATTGAGTCAATGATGCCATGAATACTAACAAGCTTTCCAGGGCCATTGGAGGATAAACAGCCCCACATCACAAATCCTACACCGTACGTCACAGTGGGCATAAGGCTCTTTTCTGAATAACTATGTCTTTTAGGGTATTTTTTGTCAAATGGCCAAATTTTCATATAGTCTGACTATAACACCCAGTTCCAATCTAAATTCCAGCAACATTTAGCAAACTCCAGGCATTCATATTTGTGGTCTGACAACAGCAGGGGCTTTCAAATGGCAAACCTTCTAAATAGCTTGTTGGCAATAGAGGGGGTGTCCAATTGTACTTTTGGAGACCTGGCGACCCCAGGATGCAACAAACTTCAGCAATTCCCCAAATGTGATCCTTTAAGAACTTTTTGCCTCTTCCAGACAGGTTCATCACAGCTCCAGTTGCTTTACACTTGCCCTAAAAGTGGAAATCGATATGAAGCTATTTTTGTGTAGCCATTGCCTGATTTATGAAGGTCAACCACCTTTTGTCTCATTTCATTTGAGTGTTCTCTGATTTTCCTCATGTTGACGGATGACTTCGGTCTGGGTGTCAACTCATATTTATATCCCAGTGAAACAGGAAGTTGACAATGGCCACACAATAGTATCTAAAGGCTTGGGTGTGCTTAAAAAGTTAAATATGAATGGGACTTTACACTACATGGCCAAATGTATGCGGACACCTGGCATTCAACACATCATCCAAAACTATGGGCATTAATATAGAGTTGGTACACCCTTTGCAGCTATAACAACCTCCACTCTTCAGAGAAGGATCTATACTAGATGTTGCAGCATTGCTGCAGTGATTTGCTTCCATTCAGCCAGAAGAGCATTAGTGAGGTCGGGCATTGATTGGGCGATTAGACCTGGCTCACAGTTGGCTTTCCAATCGATCCAAAAGGTGTTGGATAGGGTTGGGATCAGGCCTCTGTGCAGGCCAGTCAAGTTCTTCCATACCATTCTCGACAAAACCATAAAAGAAGAAAGGGTCTTCCCCAAACAGTTGGGGAAGCACAGAATTTTCCAGAATGTGACTGCATGCTGTAGCATTAAGATTTGCCTTCACTGGAATTTTTTAACCATAAAAACCAGCCCCAGACCAAGGAGGTGTCTATATACTTATGGTCATACAATGTACTTCAATTAGGTTTTGTTCATAACTATTTTGATCGTTGCCAATAATTGTGACACGCTTTCTTTGAGAAAATATTTCTTTTATGAAGAACCTTTTCTTTGAATAATTTCCCCTAAATTAAAGATGAGATTTTACTCATATTCTGAATGTAAGGTCATGGTGATGAATACAAAGATGTTTTTTTTTATAGCCTTTTAGCTCATATTTTTCAGGGTTGCCAATAATTCTGGTGAGCACCGTGTATCAGCTTTAATAGACTACACTGAACTGGGCTCAAGGACAAACAAGCTTGCTGGAACTACCTAAAATCAAAGCAATGTCAACCTAGAAAACAAATGTATTTCCAAGCTGCCAAGCAGCCAAACTCTGTCAGGGGAAAACCTCTATGACTCCCTTTGATTTCTTGTGGATTAGACGTGGATATTTTATATCCTTTACTCCCTGCAATAAGTCAGTATTTTTATAATCTTAACTTCAGTCCTCAATGCATGTTTAGGAAGCAGTCCTTGATCAACTAAGCCTTTTATATGTTATTATGCTTTAGTTTGGTTAAATTTCAGTGTACCTAGGTCGACCAGAGTGTGATTGCTTTGTACCCTAATTCCCGCTTTCACAGCAATTTTCTGTCCTCTGCTTCCACTTCCTAGCATGTACAGCACTTTGCTGTCCTCTGCTTCCATTTCCCAGCATGCACACCACATTGTTCCTCAGTCTCAAATTCTCAGGAAGCTCAGAGCTTTTGTCCTCTCTACCACCACCTACTCTACCCAGTAGGGATGGTGCCGAATACAAACACCATATTTGGCAAGACTCAGATAATGCGTTCTCCTTGAATGTTTTCTCCTCCCGAATTTGCCCAATATTATTCGGATTCTTATTTCCTATGTTTTTGATGTCGCTCAGAAGTAAGCACCAAGTTTCTCAATTAAACAAATACACACTCACAGAGAGACAGTGAGTGACAGTTTCCCTTGACACTAGAGAGGCCAGAGCGACGCCATCACGCTTTGGGGATTTTATCATTAAAATTACTCCAACGCAGTAAATGCTATATCCTCCTCCTTCCATGATTTTCCTCAATATTTGGGCTTAAACTAACTGCATTTTTAAAATAAGAAAAAATCTACTCAGTCAAGAAATACAGGCAGTATAAGACATCACCTTCACAACCCTGTGACAATAATCAAAAGGTGATTTTACTCAGGTGCGAATGTGTCACCATCAACTCCAGCATGCTGTTCACCAACTGAATAAGGAGCACTTTGATACAAGTTTCCCAATCCCAATTCCCAAAGCGTTAAAGAAACATACTTCGCACATATAATCACATGAAATTCATTCACTGCAACCGTCTTTGGGGGGGATGAATAATTGTGGACACTATAGTTATACAAATGACAAACTTAGAACTCCAACGGCAATAACACCAGACATATTTTTAGGTTCTCTGAAACTGAGACTTTGAATAAGAAAAGCTACTCCAAAGAGAAGCAAGGGAGAAATGTGCTGAATTTATGACGACCAAGGAAATTACTTTAAAAAAATATTGCACTTCAACTACTTTCCATTCCATTTCCATTTTTGTGTTTAGTCATGGACATTTTAGCACTTTTCTCAGTGTTTCTGTAATATGCCGATACATTTTCCCATAGCTTATATAACAAAATCCCTATATTTTATAAAGACAAATGTTTTTTTTCAGCTTTTTATTTCAGACTCATCTAAAAAGAGGTCCATAGGAAGTTTAGCAACTGAAATTGATTGAGTTGTGTCCTTTATTTCAAGAAAATAGTTTTGTAATATATGATTTCATAATCTTTATCTAATCATGTTGTTACTGGTGCATAAATCAATGCTGAAATGCTGGATATGTCTGACGCCGCTGCCAGCTCATGTGCAGGAGCTTGTCTGCACAAAATACAAATAGAGGAAATTTGAGTAAGAGTATAATATCTGAAGATTCCACCCAGGGAGGCTTTTTGTTGTTTTCTTTAATTTATCCAAGCGTATGCAAATTAAACATGAAGGTAAAGTGGGGCTACAACAATGAGAGGAGAAAAAGTATTAACAAACAAGACATGTTAACCTTACATTCTGTAGTTTTTATTTAATTAGAAATTCATGGCATACAGGAGTTCATAATGAAGATGAGGAACTATTTTTTTCCTTTAATTTATAATTTACTTCAGTGTCGCTCAGGTAGGGGTGGTGGTGGAGTTCATGCTGGTCATACTTTGCAGTTCAGAGTAAGGATTTGCCTATGTTTGAAACTTGATTTGACTGTCTGTTTGCCTCAGTGTTATAAAAGCCTGTTATTGCTGTATAACATATAGCTTATTGTTTGTTAAACACAGCTTTAAAAAGCAAATTACCCGTTGTTAAACTGTATTATCATTAATGTCATTGTAAAATCATGACGTTAATGATTTAATATCTGAACAACAGCAGGTAAAAATCTGTACTTTTTGGCATTTTGTACAACTTTGGGCTCAACTTCACACACTTCTGGTTTTAGCCATGCCCACTTCCTAGCACTCTTTACAAAGTAGAATGCACATTTAAGAGTTGAGTGGCACAAAAACCATAGGAACTGGTCTACAGAGATGTAGAAAAACATGATATGGTCAGATGGGTCATCCTTCACCAAATTCTTGACAAGTAGGCGAGTGCATGTGTAGTGTACACCAAGAGAACTATATAGGCCTAAATGATTTGCCCCTACACTGAGGGGGTCCACTGGATCTGTTATGCTAGGGGGCATTTTCCAGGCATGATTTAGGTCCACTTGCCCCCTTAGAGGGAAGAGTCACTGTACTGTAAATTAATACAAAGTTGTTCCGAGTGATCACCTTTATCCTATCATGAAACATTTCTATCCTGATGGAAGTGGGCTTGAGGGTAACTGAATGGTTTGATGAGTATGAAAATCATGTGAATCATATGCTATAGCCTTTGCAGTCACCAGAACTCAAAACAAAAAATGAGGGAATAGCTTTTGGTAGAATGGTGTTCCATCCCTCCAGTAGAGTTCCAAAGACTTGTACAATCCATGCCAAGGCGCATTGAAGCTGTTCTGGCAGCTCATAGTGGTTTATTCTTATCTGTGGTGGTTATTCTTCTCGGATTTAAACCTGGGTCACCCGATGAGTTAAATGGCTGGCCAATTACTGGCAATTATCAATCAATTAACTTTGAGGCAGAAAAGAAAACTAGGGCCAAATTTGAGTATAGTTTTTGTCTATAGCTAAGTCCAGGGTTGGTTTTTTGAGTAAGACTGTTACTCAGGCCTGCTTGAATTCACTACTTGCTTCAATTCTGAGTTGAGCTGAGCAAGGCAAGAGTTCATGAATGGCAGACGTGCAAGTTTGGAGGACAACCGAGAAGGGATATTATCGAAGTATATGGATGCTAGAAAGTTAGGAGCAGCATGATATCAACTGGAGACTGCAGAGAGGCTATGGATATTAGCAGCAGGAATGTCATGTCACATTTATCAATTATTTCTATGTCACGGTAGGATATTAAATTGTTGGCTGTATGAGTGGGGGGGGAGGCAGAAGGGGTGTATGTTATGAAAAAGGAAAAACAAGCAAATAAAATCAGTGGGTTATTTGTGGGGGCTTTGGTTTTGGATTGAGAGTATGGACTCTTAGCAGATGAACCATCTGAGCAAAACAGAGAAAGTAGCCACGTCAGCTGTCAGTTTTGTGTTTTTTCCATTTCCTTTTTGTGGACCACAGTTTGGGCTTGTCTATAAATACAATACCAGAGAGCCATGGACAGGGAGAGGAAGGTTTGAGTGAATCAGTAATGTCCGAAAGCAAGGATAGCAAACCAATATGCATGCAAAGCAAACCAACATGCATGACAATCAAACCAATCGAAGCACCAATTACAAACCGATGTATGCATAAATGATAAACAAATCGATGAGTCAAACCAATATAAATGTAAATGACAAACCAATATGTGTCAATGACAAACCAATACATATACAAATATATATGTGAAGCAACCAATATATTTGTACACTAAATGGATTTTTTTTTTCTTAAACGGCACCCCATACGTTTTCATGCACCGTTTACATCAGCAATATAGGTGTAAACGAAAACATTTTTAAAATGTATTAAAAACAGAATGGGCAGCCTCACTCATGACTCGCAATTCAAACAGGCCAATATGATTCAACAAGAGACCTAAAATTAAAGGAACCATTGGCCATTGGTTTTTACTAGATATAATGATAAATGCTATTCGCAAATTAGATGGTTACATCTTTACATGCGTGGTTAAGTAATATACTAATTTATGTTGTTTTTTGTAATAAATTAAATGCCACTTATCCTGCGCTTACCCCACAAACTTGATTCTGACTGCACGCTCCTGCCTACACCATAGTAAACACGCCCCACGACTGCAACAACTGTGTTGGGTCCCACGGGTCCCACAGGATCCCAATCTCTTTGCAGGCCTCCACTTGGAGGGAAGAGCAGCCAGCATTGCAGCGTTCTCAGGATAGCTCCAAGTCTCAGGAGAGAAAAGGAACTGAAGGGAACGACGAGAGGCACAGGCTGAAATGAAGGCAGTTTCCTGTACGGCCAATTGGCAGTTCAACAAATTAGTGGGCAACCTGTTTTGAGAGGTGGCTCGTCTGCAAGGTTGTCTGCAAGGGGAGGAGCAGACTGTGATGTGTTGCAGCCACTTAATTAGTTACAGTGGTAATGTCCAAAAAGCAGATGTATCATTGTACAACAAGCTTTTACAAATGTTGTTGAGTAGGATGCAACAAAGTCCACAAGAGGATAATGGTCTATGCGCTACACACTTCCTCGTTTGGACTCCACAGGACAGTCTTATACGGCGGAGTGTTTGCGCAGCAAGGCTGAGAAGTCGAGACAGCCGCTAAAGCCATTGCTAATACAGGCAGCGTAAGTAACAATTCACACCTTACTGGCTAATTCACATATGCCAAGAACCAAAGTGAAGACAATAAACCGAAACCACTCCATTCAGTTTCAATTTGTAAGCAGCTTAGCTAATGTTAGGGATGCAGGAAAACAGGCAAGAGCTAGTGCCGCTCGAATGAATTGAGAAGGAAAGAAGGACTGAAGTACCATAGAAGTAAAAAATAAAGGAAGTTATTATTTGCAAATAAAAACTATAAAGCTAATGTTTTCATATATAGCCACCGGAATTTTGCTATTTAAGCTGCCTTGGAGTTACTTAGTGCATTTTCTTGCTTTAAACCGCAAACCCATCGATGTCCCTATACAGGTCATAAGAAAATGTAAGAAGTATCCCTCATTGCAGACGAACACTGTTTGAAAAAATCTTATGAAAAACACGTTTTCAACATACAAAAATGCCAAGTTACAAACACATACAAAGCACTATCTAAAAGTCATTACTTCAAATCTAGGCCATTAAAAGTATTGATATCAAAATTGTGCCAACTTACATGAAACAATATTGGTTATCTTAGATCACACACATTAAACAAGCTGTACTCCACAGCAATGCGGCCCAATGTTTCCTATCTGGCATAACTTAATACCACAATGGAAGAATATAAAAATACAGAAAGTGAACTATTCTTTTAAGCTAAAAATACGCCTTTGTCACCACAATTTTGAGAGTGATGAAAGCTGTTCTTAAAGAAAGAGTACTCCAAAGCAGCAAACCAGACCACGGCGGCGAGAAAGCAGCAGTGGCAGAACTAAGATGACGAAAAGATAATACAGACAAAAGACATTCCCTTTAAACATTCAGAGCGGAGGCTGCAATCTGTATGGATCGTTAAAATGCCATTAAAGAGCCTGTCATCTCTGTTCCATGAAGCGTCAGGAGTATGTTGGCATGCTGAGAGAGAGAGAGAGAGAGAGAGAGAGAGAGAGAGAGAGAGAGAGAATCCATCTCGCTATAAAAGGATGTCTGTAATCTCTTATCAATAGCCATTTTAATAGAAAGAGGTAAAACTGACAAGCGCACAAGAGATGAATGCATGGTTTGGTTTCTCCAATTGTACAAAAGCAGCCTGCACCAGAATGCAATTTCTTTATTACCGGATGTTCTAATAACAACACTATGTAATATTCCCAGCACAGGGCCAGAGAGAGAGAGCTCTCTCATCACTCTGTGCTGTTACTACGCCGGATGTCCATCACGAACGAATGCTGACGATAGTAAATCAGTCATACCCAGACTCGAGGGCTCTAAGATGCATCTTTAAGAAACGGTGGCTATGAATGCGATTCCGGTCATTTGCAGGTTTCTGTCCGGCGTGCTGCACGTAGCTTGGGCACCTGCGAGGCCTTCGGAACAGGGGAGAACCTCGGCAGGGTGCAGAGGAGCAGAGATTGTGATCAGCCTAATCAGTTGCAAGGGCACGACAGTAAATCCTTTTCCCTCGCGCGCACTGCCCTGCGTACGTCCGTGAAGCAGACCAGAGATCGGGAGCGCATCGATTTTTTTTTTTTTAACCGTAGAGTTTGATAACCTCTGCAGTGCCTTTTTAAAACGTAGATATTCCCCAGTCTTTACATCGCAAACAACAGATATCCGGCTGGGTAATTAATTACGCCCGTCCGATAAAATAAATCCACGGGAGGTCAGTTCAGTTAATCCAAATGCGATCATTAGGGTGTAAAAGTGTAAACAAATCAATCACACGGAGAAAACGTGATTAAAAAGTGGCTAGAAAACAGATATAATCCTCAGCTGGGGGAAATGCTCAGGGTAAGCTGCAGCGGAGCAAAGGTGGACGGACGAGTCGCCCCCGCTTTTCGATCGCTGAATAAAAGCCGCGCGGGCCACAAATCTCACGCTAACACCTTGGACCAATGCAGCGGGCGACGGGCAAACACACACTCGCTGCAGATGCAACCCGTTTCAGAAACCGCAGACAGATTTATGCCCGAGGATCGATTTTTTAGGACTGTAAAAAAATTAAAATAAAAAAAAAAAAAAGCAAGTGGGCACAGAGCCCGGAGACTGCCATCCTCCAACCGTCCCATCCGGGAGGCTCGGAGAGAGAGAGGTGTAGCGCAACAGCGGAGTGTTACCTGCGAGAGTGTGTTTCAACCGCAGCTGGAACCAGAGTGTTGGCCATACGAAGAGAGATGGGCACGTAACTCCAGAGGCATTTTCACAGCCAATTCAGCATGTTGGCTCCTGGAAGGGGGCTGCAACCTCAAAGCCCCTGTCCACAGAAGTACCCGTGGCTCCAGCTGCTGCTTAGTGTTACCGTTCTGATGATGATGATGATGATGATTATTATTATTATGTGGATGATGATGATGATGATGGCGATTATGTAAAGGGCATAAAAGCCATTTCTACGGGCAGGGTTTAAACCGACGTCTCCGCGCGGGGCGGGAGCTCCGTAATCGCCTCCCATCGCGTCACGTCGTGAGCAGATTATCTCCTCTCTCCTCCTGCCGAGGCGCAGCCATTCCGGCTCCGTACGCTCAGCTCCCTTCCCGCTAACTGCTCTGAGTCCGGCTTTCGATTTTTTCTCTCTCTCTTTTTTTTTTATTGCTACGACTGAGGCTGGAATGCTTATGCCTGGAGTTTTCCCCTCCCCGTTTTTATCACTGTGCCAGGGGAAGGGAGGAGGGAGAGAGGAGAGAAAAATAGGATGAGGTGCGAAGGAGAAACGGAGTAGAAATCGGCATACGACTGTAATTAGTGGGCCTTCGGTACTTAAACAGTTGCCGGCGCAGCAAATCCTGTCCCATTTCGGCCTCCTATACTAGGGGCCTTGTGTAAAAAAAAAATAAATAAATTAAAAAAAAAAAAACAGAAAGGATACTCCTCTTCCTGAAAGTGCCTATAAATCGCGGAGCAGTAAAGGGCCCACTTGAGAATCGCTGGAGGGAGGGGCAGGGGGGCCTCAGGGGTCGGTTGGGATCAAAGGCCCGGTCCCTGTGAGACGTGGCCAAGCAGGCCAGGGGCCCGGGAGCTGGCCTGGCCCCTGACCGCGGCGAGGGAGGATTTCATCCTGCGGTACATTCTTCAAGTGTAACCGACTTACAGAACCCAGGGGAAAATTTAACGGCGGGGGTTTTTTTTCGGGAATACCATTAACTTAGAAAGTCATGCAGCGCCTGCGAGCACCAACCATTTAAACGCTCTCAGAGGTGCTATTAAGGTGTTGAGCACATATGAAAAATTTGGCAGTCTGGCCACTGGGTGAGGGGCGGCAAGCTGAAGGGAAATTAGGGAAAATATTTGGGAGTTTTTTTCCCCCTCCTGTTGCTTAGTTCATTGGAGGAAAGCAACCAACTCAACAGTTCTGCATAGCCAAGTGGGAAAACAGCCAATATAATTTTGCCGTTTAAGTTCCTGACAGAGGGGCAATCTTGTGACTGCCATAAAAACAACCATGTTCTGCAGCAAGGAACCCCCCTGAACCCCTCAGTGAAGTCTCTCAGCCTAATCTATAAAGGAGTTTAAACAAAAATTCAACACAAGAGCAAGTCAGGAAACCCATTTTAAATGAAAGCTAAAGGATTTAGACACACAGCAAGCCTGGCAAAGGATTCATCTGAACAACTCAGAATGGCCCAGCTTGCTCTGATCCAATCAGATTTGGCTAGAGCTGTCCACTTATGTTAACTGCATTAACTGAAACAAAATAATACAGTGAGTGATGATGATGATGTGTGTGCTGATGAACTTTGGAACATTTGAAATCCTAAATATTTTTGACAGTGTTGTGGGTGGGCACCACAACAAGGTGCTTATCCAGACTGATAACGCATAACCTTTTATAGCAGACAGTTGAGAAAATGTTCTTTATCAGAAAGTCAGATCACCTTCAATACTGGGGGTAATGGTGATCTGAAAAGATTGGTTCTGTAGACCTACAACATCAGAAGGCTAGGAATCCATCAATGGATCTATTGCAGGTTCCTCCAGTGAAACAGCCACCATTTCAGAGAGAGGCTGGCTACCTCTCCTAGTCTGTATTGTCAGCAGAGGAAGCCAAGGTTGAAATAGAATGTTTTACCCCCGGTTGCCTCCACAGGAAGTGTGGAGGAGGGCATAATCGATGGAAAATTGTCTTAGAAAACCCACCTCTAAAAAGGGGGAGGGTGATGTCATTTACCAGCCAGGAACATTTATACCATTACATTCTGCATCTTGAAAATGGAAGTGATTATAACAATAATTGTCACATTGTGCTTTCACCCGGACACAAATCTGGGGTGGGTTCATAAATTGGCCAAACTGGGAACACATTGAGGAGGCTATTGCAAGGATGCCTGCCCTGGGAGGATAGAAACTGCCAGGGGACAAAGCCAAAATTGCACCAAGCTGGGCTTTTAGATAAAACAGTCACATGGAAACCAGTGGAGGTGTTGCAGGAGATACCGTCCACGGTAATCTAATGAGACCATACTTTTTTGTTAAACCTTGTGAAATTCTACCTTTGGTGTGGAACCTATGTTATGCGTTTAAGGGTCAACAAAATGAACCTTCCTAGTCATTTTCATTCTTGCAATGTGACCGTTTTACCCAACAAACTGAGTCATAAAACTTCCTCTTTTTATGGTTTCGCCCTGTCCTGACACCCTGAAATAACTAAAATTTATATATACAGATTACACGTCAATGTGGTCGCACCTCAAAGCACAGTACTACTTTCATGCTGTGAAAACAGAAAGACGTGCTGCCTGCTCTTCAATGCAAATATTCTCACCGACATTCATAACACCCGATAAGAAAAAAAAAACACTAACGCAAGAGTC
Organism: Anguilla anguilla; assembly: GCF_013347855.1. Classification (NCBI taxonomy): domain Eukaryota; kingdom Metazoa; phylum Chordata; class Actinopteri; order Anguilliformes; family Anguillidae; genus Anguilla; species Anguilla anguilla. The sequence goes on along the minus strand of NC_049203.1, from coordinate 37,131,276 downwards.
TTCTCCACTACCCTAGCGTCAGAATTACTTTCCATTTATTTGCTTTGTCGCTTCCTGTAGCTCAGCATTAAATAATTAGATGGCATGAAATCAATGCACATTAGAAAAGACATTTCATTGCTTCTAGAAACTCTCTTCCCAAGCACTGTACATAAACCCTGCAGCAGTGCATCACAACGTCCTCCCTGCTAGAGAAAACACATTCTTATCTCATCACAGTGAGCACTGCATTTCCAGAGAAATAAAGTCCCTCCCATATTACATGCATTCCTATTATAGATGGATGAGCTCAAACAATTCAGAAGACATGACAGAATAACATTTTAGAATAATAATAATTGCATGAAATGAGGCTTCTTTGTTTTATAGTATTAAGGTTTTAAAAATCAATGCCACCTGCAGAACTCCATTTTACAACCAAAATTCCATCATCATGACCACAAAGGATAACTAAACTAATGTGGCCATAAAACCTTTTCAGCTAAACAGGAATTTATTACTGCTAGGTATAATGAATAGATAATGACTTCTTTATTCTTACAGTTTCATTACACATGAGATTAAATCGATTAAAATCATACCTCAGAAAATACTTCATTATTTCCCTGAAATGCTAGTCTTAGAGAAGGTCACGTTAATTTTAAAGCTTTTAAAATATCACTCGATTAAGGGACACAGAAGAACGCTGAATGTTGAAGAATACAATAAGGATGTTAGGGGTAATGAGAAGAACCTGCTTTTACGAGCAATTACACAGAGCACACATGGTGGATCCTGGCACGCCAACAAAGAGCAAAGTTTAACACTAAATTTAGCCTTTAGCTTTTACACGATGGCACAAAAACCTAACTTAGGCACCAATGTAAGATCAACGATCAGCACTTTAAGGAAGAGGTTGGGATATCATACGCAACAACGGCACTGTAGGAGAAGGAAAAACGGAGAAACTTTCTCCATGTTGGCCCGCAGTGCTGGGGAAACCAGCATCAGGAAGAACTTCTAGAACATTTGGCTCATTTGTCTGCACCAGTGCTAACTGAGAAATCTGATATTTACTCACCCTGCCAGGGTTTGCTGGGAGCCCCAGAACCACAGGCATTGCATGCCCACACCGACAGGATCCTTCCAACGTTCGTTTTCCTACAATCACAGGAAAGCCTCCCGAAAAAAAAATCCTAAAAAACTCCAGAAAACTCCTCCCCTAGCAACTGTGTTGACCTCCGTGTGACATCAGGCTTCCTCCAGCTTTTTTAACTCCCAGCAGTGATTTGAGCGCAGACCACTATGAACTTGCAGTCCCCAAATTCCCAAGCAAGAATTCCCTGCAAAGTTGCATGGACAGGTGCTCTCCAGTGGATCGCTCCTTCCTGTTCACTCATAAACAATGGGAGGTTGGGGTGCTGCAGAGCAAAGAGGGTGGGGCAGGGGGGTGGGATGTGGCAGACAGCTGACCTATGGTGGGGGGGGGGGGGGGGGGGGGGGGTGTCCTCATGGAGACGGTGCAGAACCACAGGATGTGGAATAAGTCACAGTTTCCTACAACATTTTCCAACTCCCTCCAATAAAACAGCACCTCGGTACCCTGAAGCTCTAGACTATAATTACACAGGCAAATTCATTTTCAGAACACTCTAAAAAGAGTGCATTTACATACAGCTGACATTTGAAATAAAGGTTATATATTTTGGAGAGCATGCCTCTGTGTGCAAGTACTTTGATATGCCAAGTAAAGCACCCTTATGCACTTGGCTTAGAAATTCTTGGTGCTCCAAATCCAAACCATTCATGAGCAAAACTCGACCATGATTTTGTGTTTCTACCATAGAAATAATGGCATTATTAACAAAGGTTGATCATGTTTTTTGAGGGTGGACGGTGAATTGTAGGGAAAGCAGCACCTGCTCTTTGACGGAGGCCAGGATGTTGGTGGCGTTGCTGTCCGCCTCCATGCTTCGGTCCCTGGAACCGTCGGGGATGTTCTGTAGCAGACCCTCCTCCATCACTGGGGCCTGCTCAGGAGCCGGCATTCCTCCTGCAGGAGCACAGCACAGTCCGATCAGCTTCACACACATACTGTACACACGCACATGCAGGCACACAGAACCACCACATTTACAAACACACACGTTCATACAGAACCACCATGTTCATGCACACACACACACACACACACACACACATGCATACAGCACCATTGCATTCACATACACACACGTTCGCCACCACGTTCACATACATGTGTGCAATACAGAACCACCACATTTACATACGCATGCGTGCATGCAAAACCATCCCATTCGCGCACAAACACACACAGGTGCGTATAGAACTAGTGTTCACGTACAGAAACACACAACTACATCTACATCTACATACACAGAACAACTGCGTTCACATACATGTGTGTGTATACAGAACCACTGTGCTCACAAACACAAGTGTGTGTACACAGAACCACTGTGCTCACATACAGACACGTGAGCATGCATATAGAACAATTATGTTCACATGCACACAACTAATGTATACACTCTTTTTCCAGATACAGACACATGCTTACAGAACACATCCACCAGATTCACATACACACAAATTCAGTGTCCAAATTAACACATATGAGAAAGATCAAATTAACATACACAAATAGATGCATATTCTCACACATAAACACACCCACAACCATATGCCACCTCTCTCTGTCTCATATCTTTCTTGCGCTCACTCTTGCTCGAGCACGCTCTCTCTCTGACACACACATACACACAACTGATGCATTAAAAAATATATAACAGTAAACAGTATCCCGATATGCCAGTGAAACTGAAAGCAATTTCACTTTAGTCTCTTAAACTGTGCATTTCACATGTAATACACATGTATCCCGCTACAATTCAGCTAATACAGGCAAGCGGGTGGCACAGTCTATAGGGCAGCTGGCCCACAAACCCATAAAAGAATCCATATATAGCTGCAAGCAGCGATGTTGGGGGCCAAGCACCAAGGGTGAGCAGCAGAGCATTGAGTGTCATTCGTATCTTTCTGCAAAAGAAATGCACAAAATTGAGTAATTCAGTTGCCTTGCTGAGGTACACTGCATACTGCAATGGGAGAGGGAGACAAGCAGAGTGTGCAAGTCCAGTTGTTTGTTCCTCCCATCCTGGCACATGCACACATAAGGTCCTAATGGTGGTGGAACACCAGACCTCTGGACCAAAAGTGCCCCTTTGAGTTGCTGATTTTTTATCCCACTGCTGCTCATCCTTGCATTTCTGCCTGTCCTGTTCCTGCCCACAAGTGTGCAAGTAATGTGAAATGCAATTAAAACAAGCTACTTCTAATTTAAAATTTTAAAAATCTAGACCATAGAGTATAATGGATATCTTCCCTGGCTTCAATCACAGGCGGACCACTCAATGTACACCGTCAAAATCACTAATTCTGAATCCTGCATGCACTTGATTACAGACTTTATGCATGGAGTTCAAGCGTAAATTTGTCCAACTTATGGCAATGGCAATTATTAAGAATAATTGAGTTCCCCAGGTTGGTTTAAGATAGCGAAGTGAAGTTGTGATAATGATGCTATGACTAATGTATTTATTCAATAAAGCATTGACACATTTGCAATCGGGACCATTATATGAACCACTGCTCAAAAGTGCTGTCATGATGAGAGAAATGTATCACCATATAGCCCTTATGAATGGTATATCTCTCGTGTTTACAAAAGTTGACTATTTGTCATGGCCTGCAGACCTTATTCAAACATCATCCATGCCAAATCTGGCATGTATTGGATGCAAGAGCATATCCACATTAATGATCAGAACATTGCAATTTGGAGTGGTAGGTGCACACGAAATGTGATAGATATGCTCTACATGGGTCCCCATTCAATTTATACATTCTGAAAATTTGAATCGAGGCTGGATTTAAAGGAGCTGTGCTGAAATATATTTTCCACAATTTATGTCTATTCATGTATAATTATCTTTAAGAATCATTAACCATAAACTGGACATGCTCCTCAGTAGCACTGTAGGAGGGAAGCTTTCTGAGGATCCCTGTCAAATTTCATTTCCTATGGAGTCCATGCAAATCAGTATTTTGCAAAAGCAACCCCTTTAGGCCACAATGCACTATACCAATGCGAAACAGTGCATACTCATACACAGTATTTGTGGCCATATGCATATTTTGCAGTGTAGTATAATGGATAAGGAGTTGGTCTTGTAACCTAAAGGTCGCAGGTTCGATTCCCTGGTAGGACACTACCGTTGTATCCTTGAGCAAGGTGCTTAACCTGCATTGCTCCAGTATATATCCAGCTGTATGATTGGATACAATGTAAGTCACTCTGGATAAGAGTGTCTGCTAAATGCCTGCAAACTGTAAACTAAACATGCTTTAGATCATGCATGCCGAATTTCATGAAAATCATGGCAAACGTTGTAGGAGAACGAAAAAATGTGTTTTTCAAAACAATAAAAATTATGGAAAAAATAATTATGGCTTCTATAATATTATTTGTTCAGAATGAAGAGGGGAACATGGAAAGAATTTGGTGAATTTATGTCAAACGGGATGGCTGTAATCATTTTTTTAGTTTTGTTAGTGTCAGTTGCATGGGTGTCATGCATAATAAATTTGCAGCCATACCGAACATGCCTGCCAAATGTTGCCACTTTTTGAGCATAGGAAAATTGCGAAGACGAATAAGAATCCGAGCAAAAACATTAGGGGTTCTAGGCCCACTTGAACCCCAGCCATGTGGGCCTAGAACACCTAGGCTAATGTTTTTGCTTGGATTTTGTCAGGATTATTCAGGCTATTTCTGCTTTTCCCCTGAATAAAGTCTGAATAAAGTTGAAATGTACAAAATACTGCCCACTCTCCTTTAGAAAAACTCCACATATAATTTTCACCCACGAGAAAGCTCTTCATTTTATTGGTAGTTCTCAGCCATGGCCATTTGTACACCACTACAGATTTGATAGACCAACCGGATATTAAGCACCTGCAACCTTCTGTTCTCCACACTTTCCTGTTTAGAAGGTTCCGGTGCCTGCTGCCTGTGTTGTATTAGGCCTACTAGTAATAAGTATTCTATTTTTACCACACTCTTTTATGAATATTTATAATGAGCTAGCAAATAAATAAATACAGACATTTCAACCTGTTACAGTGTTACACATGCAGACCACTGAATATCTTGTCTGTGTATAGAATGTGACCTCATTGCTGTCAAAACAAAATTCTCAGCCGTGATGTGTGTTCAGGAAATTCATCAAGTTGAAACACTGGCATAAAGCACAGCTTTATTTATGCATAAATTGCTCATTTTACAGTGCCATTCCAACTTTCCTTCTCTGAACTGTCCCTACATTAATTAAAAATTTATTAAAACCTTCATTTGGACTCAAAACAGTCAGGTTGGTGGAGCTGGGGTTTCTGTAGAATATGACAATGGGTTATGTATTATTAATAGTACAGAATAATGCTCTTTCGCTTCTCTATCGAGCTTACAGCACCTGGCAGCAGTAACTGACCGCGTTCACTGGAAGATACCGGCATGCTACATGCGGGAGGTCCAAAAGCATTTGGACAGAACTGTGAGAGGGTGTACTGTGAACTGTTACCAGTACAGAGCCAGTGCATTTCAACGTTAGAAGATTTACATTGGCATAGGCTAAGTGCTGGCAGCTTCACACATGATGTCTAAGGACCGACACTCATTTTGTTACGCTGGACCGACAAAACGTGAGATGGTTTAGCCTGCCAAAATGGTAGCATCGACTTGATACAAGCACCTGAACACAGTAGGGTTCCCATGGTGACAAAGCACAGAAGCACTCACTTGACTCTTAAATTACATTCAGGAAGGCCAGCCGGTTCAAGGCTTGTAGGATGTCATTCGGAATGCAACTGTTCAACAACAAAGAAACTGCAAAAATTCACATGGACCAAACAAAAGTGCAAAAAAAAAATAATAATTTAATAATTATTTGGTATTCATGTTCTAAAAATATGCTTATATGGGTCACAAACAAAAAATGAGCAGGAACAGCAGATTCCCTAAGAAAACAAAATTTCTCTTTAGACTGCCCTGGAGCTGAAGCACCTATTGTTACAGTAAAGAGAGATCAAGCAGAGAATGCAGGACATTCAGTTCCCAAGGTCACTGTGGAAATAACTAGGCCTTTATGTCAGTTTTATGTTCAGAGAACAAGAACAGTCCACTCGTGTCCTTTGCCTTGATCACTGATGAATCAATCAATGCTGAATTTCTTTCATTAGCATCATCATCTTCTGTAGGGCAGTCTATCTTTTGTTTTCGCTCAATAGTTAGTCGATCAATTAAAGCAGCCAATTACACAGTTAACTCACCTCACCTGGATCCTTGGTTCTGAAATGGTTGCTGATATTAAGACAAAAACAAAAACCAGCAAACCCTGCAGCTTTCCTGGATAAGGAATGGAGATCGCCGTTCTGAACGAGCATAGAATAAAACATGAATGACTACAGAGCTACAAAGATCTCCAATCCCTCAAGTGTGCTCAAGGACCTTCATGAAAATAGTAAATTATTTCCATTTTTCAGTAATGTTCTCTCCATTTAAAGTATTTTTTTTTCCCCAAAGCAGCAATGTACTGGCTCAACTCTTCACGAGACCATCAACAGCAACAGTGCCAGCAACAGACCCGTTTGAATATAACAGTCGCATGGGCACCGCGGGTCGCGTCGCATCTCAGTCCGGCTGCACGCCTTCGGGTCCAGTCACCGCCGCGCGTTTCCATCGGCTGGGTGGCGTTCTTATCAGCGCAGAAGACAGGCAGCGGAGAAAGCCCTGCGAGACCGCTCATGTCAACCGTCAGTTCCGCAGCCGACCCGGCTGGTTCTTCAAGATTAGCAGTTTTTTTTTTCCCTCCCCTTTTAACCCTTCCAAACGAGCATGCCAAATCGCCTGGCCCGCCTTTTAAAAAAGCAGCAGGTGCAAAGCAGAGATTTCTGAAGCAAGGAAATGACCGGTACATATATGGGCTTAAAGCATGACAAAAAGCCATCAAACGGGTTTAAGCAGGTATGTCAGTGAGGTCATTTTTTTAGGGAAGTAGTAGTATTCGACCAAGTCTGAAAGTTCACCAGATCTTAATTTACCAACTCATGGTATTGTGCAGAGTGAAGTCTTCGGACTAAGCACAGAATAGCAGCATGCCAGTTTTAATAAGAGGCATAGGGGCTTCCACATAAGAGCTCAAAGGTGCTGTGCTTCATTACAGTGGGGAATCTGAACCAACACAGCCTGCCTGTTCCAAGCAAGCACTTTTGGAACACAAAGCCTGGCCCGGTGCTCCATGCTTCACATGCCTAGGAGTACAGAATTGCCCATCAGGCCATCTGTTTGTCCTCAGCCCAGACCCTGCACACAGCACTGATAACCACCATTGCATCACCTGACCCCCCTTCCGGGAGCACAACAGCCAAATTTGACCTAAAGTCTCTCTCCATCCAGCTGCAGGTGTAGCACTCAGCTGACCTGGAAGTGGTTCAGAGGTCAAGGTGCAAAGCAAGGTTAATAAAACAGCTATCAAGACAGTTTTTGGAGTCCAAAAAATAAATAAAAATAAAGTTATTGGCTATAAGATGTAAATACTAGTTTTGACTTTCATTGACAGAGGACATCATCATGTCAGGAACCATTTGCCACAGATTGCAGTCTTGCTGTGGATTACATCTAAGCTTTATTGTAAACACAAAGAACATTCTTCTGATTTCATGTAACAATGCAGAAGAAAAATAATCATCACAACCTCCAACATCAACTGTCTGCCTCGAGCCACCCAACCCAGGTTGACGTAGCTTACAAAGAGCTCTCAATGTATAATCCTCTTTACTAGTCATTCAAACCCCAGCTGTGACACAACCACTGACCCTGTCAGTAGGTCAGATGATGAGGTGACCTTTTGCTGAAACCATAATGTGCATTTTGTGGCTGAACTTCCGGTAAGACCAGATTTGCCTTTTGTTAAAGGGAACCCTGCCTGTTAAGACTTGTTTAGCTTAATATGTTGTAAATGCCCACAACTATGGAATTATGTTGTAAAAACTACACAAAAGATTTCAGTTTTTTTTTAAACCCCAGCCTTCAATAGATATTTTGACCTATGGAGGTCGCCATTATTTTTGACGTGCAGTACACTTTGGGTAGATGGCGTAAAACGGTTGCACTGGCAATTAACTCAGTTGTTTTGTGCAGTAGTTGCGGTTATTAATAGTGTAAAATATAAATACAGTCACTCAGAATTTGTGTGTGATGTGATCCACGGTATATCTATGTATAGGGTGGATTCAATAAATATTTTCATGTATCAGCATGTATCAGGTTTTATCATTTAGGGATTATGCATTTAAGGGAGGTATTATCACTGGTTTAAGCTTATATTGTAACGTCACTACTGATCCACGTCGTATATATACAATAACGTTACATCAATTAAATGAATGGGGATGATGACACGTTATAGTTTTACCAAAAACAATAGTTTGACCCATATGGTAAAGCGACTTTGAACAGCTGCTGCTAGAAAGCTCAGCTCTTTACAATAGGCAACTTTTCCATCTCTGTTGGCATAGGCAAACAGTTGCAAACACACACAATCTCTAGTCTTATGCCCTACTCTTGTCTCCTCCGATCTTCATCGTTTTGATTTATCTGATGAGGACTGTCCTCGGTGCTTTCCTCCTGAGTAATGTCCCGCTCAGACTCAAATCGAAAAGGCTGAACAGAGGACATTTTCAATGCCGCTCAATGGACAACAGCAAGGAACCAAGACCCGAGCAACCATTTGACGTCACTACCCAGGGTGCATTGCAACGGTAATAACAATGGCAACAAACGAGTTGAAGGATTATTAAAAATATTTAAATAACTAAGATCTCATTCATGTAGTTTTAATAACACATTTATGCAATGTAAATGAAGGCATTTACACCATATTGTAACGTGGCGAGGATCCATGATGAAAGCGGACACCTAAGGTAGTTCAGACCCAATTGGGCTTTATTGAGGACCATGCAATATAGAAATCAGACATTCGCTCAGTTCGCTCTACAATGGCAAACAGGGGAGAAGCCCCTCGAACTCCTCCTCTGTCTCGCCCACGGAGACACACAACAAACACAACTAAAGACAGCAAAACACAAATCATACAACACAGACACATATATAAAAAATAACTACGCTATTTACAACATTTACAAGGCAACAGTCCCGCACGAACCCGATAAAGTGTCCCGTGCGTGGTGCATGCTGGGAGCTGCCGGCCAATCCCGCCGGAACAGCCCCCGGACGCTACAATATTAAGGCAAGTCTTAACAGGTGGGGTTCCCTTTAAAACTAGCATGCCAGAAATCAGGAAATGATCAGTTGTACATTACATCAGATCAAATGAGAAATGTATTCTGCATCCTCGCAGGACTCATTATGGCGAGGATGCCATGATTAAATTGTCAGAAATTATGTATGAGGCCATTTTTAATTGTTTTGTTTACGCCATTAGTTTTGATGACACGATACAAAAAAATGCATTGATAAAGATGCAGTGTCACTACCTATACCAATCCACCTTGCAAACTAAATAGGCTAGCTAGAGATATGGATTTATTTCGAATTTGTACTTTGGTAATTGGTTAGCATAGTTACTACTGCTACTTCTACCACCACCACGTTAAATTAAGTAAAATAAGAACGTACTATACTTTCTGGAAATAGGAATTTGTCATTTTAAATCTATCACTTGAGCCTCAGGCAAACAGATTTTCTTATGAAACTTCTCATTTCCATTGTGGCCCGTAGTCTTTATGCAGGCAGAAATGACTTAATGCTATAGGCTACTCAAAACTGCACCCATTAACACAGTATACTGGAATATATGAAAAGAAATTATCCACCATTAAATATATATCCAAAATAACTGGCAAAAAACATAAAACATTTCTTAATAACCAATTTTGTATCAGCCTCTTAGGATTCCCAACAGTTTAAGTGTGTTTGATTACAATTGGTAGCCTACTCCTCTATGTATGCACCAGTGTAAAGGAACAAGCTTTTGGCTGTCATGCTTCTGAAACAGTGCAATCCAAAATCTTCACTCTGGCTCCTGTGTTATGGCTACTCGGGTCTGTAACAAAAATTTAAAATGGGAAGATAAGCAGTTCGGACAAAGGCCATGAACAATTTTAAAACCCATAATGAGTTTCAACTGTGCCAAACTTTAGTCTACCGGGAGCCAGTGCAATTCCTTAAACTGAGTCAGGCTAATAAAAGTACTGGGGCTGAGCTTGAAGATTACCCTCATAAATTTATTCTGTGCCTTGTGTAGGCTGGTAGGTATGCAGTCAGAGTCATAATGGCACTAAACTAGAGAGGTGGCCAGTGTCCTCAATACCCCTTTGTCAAGGCACGTTGTGATCCTAGCAAGGACCTTTTTCAATAACCTTCAAAGCAAAGTGTTCGCCCCTCATATACTGGTCTGATTCATACCCCAGGTCGGTAAGAGAGCATTCTTCTTTCACTGCTATCCCAGGGACTGTGTGGTAAAAGCATCACTGTAAGCCACAAACAAAGCAAAAAGAAAACATTTGGTGAACTTTTGAACTCTCACACTCGGGCACTATCACCCTCAAGGGACACATTATTTCCCTATGACAACACAAAAAATTGAATAATCATGACAACAGTGGACCACAGTAATAATTTATGTAGCCTATTAATTGAGTATTATGTTAGCACAGACAGGCCACAAGAGTCAAGCCCGGCTCCGGGTGAATCGGCTGATGGCTCAGCTGAGTAGTGATGTTGACCAATCACAGTCTATTCACATACAGTAACAGAACGGTCTATTTAAATGGTCTCCCCCCTACTCATTTGACTGCCTCCTCCTGCGTGCATGCATGCTGTACGATACCAGTCTAAACCTGCTTCCTCCTGAATGCAAGCATGCTGTACAGTACCAGTCTAAACCTGCTTTCACCATAATGCATGCTTGCTGCACGCTGCCAGTCTAAACCAGAGTCCTCCTGCATGCATGCTTGCTGCATGCTGCCAGTCTAAACCTGTGTCCTCCTGCACGCATGCATGCTGTACAGTACCAGTCTAAACCTGTTTTCACCAGCATGCATGCTTGCTGCATGCTACCAGTCTAAACCCGATTCATCCTGCATGCATACTTGCTGCATGCTGCGATTTTAAACCAGATTCCTCCTGCATGCTTGCTTGCTGCATGCTACCAGTCTAAACCTGCTTCCTCCTGCATGCATATTTGCTGCACGATGCCAGTCTTAACCCCTGTCCTCCACCCCTGCTCCTCCCTCATGTGTTTATAAGACTATCCTTCATAGGCGGCACAGTGCTGCAGTGGTTAGCACAGTTCAAATCTGGCCAGGGCCTTTCTGTGTGGAGTTCTTGCCATGTCCGTGTGGGTTTCCTGCGGGTAGTCCGGTTTCCTCCCACATCCAGACCTGCGGTCAACCTACTATGTATAAATGAAGGTTAATAATAATCCTTGCTTCAGCTGTATCTGTTGTGTATGTAACCCTGTGGGGGATGGTTTGCTGCTTTGACTCCCTGCCTTATCCATGGATGGGTGGGAGAGCTTCCAGTACAGGGTCATACCACCAAACATAACCGCAGTACCTTTTAAGATTTTAATAAAGATTCCAACTCTGTCAACATAGGTCCTGACTAAATAATATATTGTGTCTCAAAGCACTTTTAAACAAGGTGGAGTGAGGGGAGAGACTTCTACAATCACTCATACTGTACGTGCCACCCAATTTGCCTCAAAAATACTCACCACACATCAGCAGAGGTGATCATCACCATACATTCTGCCAGTATTTTGGGGAACACCATTCACTTTATGCATACCATACATGTGATAACTGACAATGGGTTTAATATTTGGCCCATAGGGAATAATGCCCCCTATTGAACTGCCAACAACACCCCAAATTTTTTGGAGCAAGTCTCCTTTTCAAATACAAACCAAGTTCAACTAATGTCAACATACTGGAAAAGGCAACAGGCTGGTTGTTACTGTAGGCCATCTCAATTGCAGTTTTGAGTATAATAACAACCAAACTTCAAGATATTAAACATCAGAAAAATACCATTTGTGTTTGTGTATTATGGAATATCCATCAAGTTAGACAATCAAGAGAAGGCAAGGATGAAATCAGTTAGAAGATTCACATTAGCATAAACAACACCAAATTTGTCCAAATGACAAAAAATTATATACTGCATTTTGAACTTTTAACCTGTGGGAAACTCACTTCAGTATACAAAGTCCTGCATAAACAACCTACCGGATTATCCGACACCCTCATTTAAATGTTAATGTGAATTTTTAATCTATGTTGACAGCCTGGAGAAGAGCTGTAGCCTATATCAACTGTGTGTCCATACCTGTGCTATTGGTACATGCCAGATGTGACTTTTAGATACTGTCAAACAAGGATTAATCTTTTTTTTTCTGATTGCAGAATCACAATTGCCCGATTTTTGAGCAGTGCTTCAATTCACTCCATAACCAGACTGTACAGTGACAGCCTACAGTCTGTTGTCTATCGACTGCATTTCACGTAGACTCATTCTGAAACATTGCTGTTGATGAGTTACAGAAATTTGCCTATTAAAATTGAATTCCTCACCAAGGGGCAGTCAAATGGAAAAAAATAAAACAGAATTATATTGAAAAAATCTGGTCATTTGACTGGATTGTTATCATTTATGCACACTATTTTTTCCATTTTTGTGACCTCATGATTTTAGGCAAGTAAAGTGATCATTAATTTACTACTCAAGGTTAATGAACACAAGCACAACACAAGCATCCTGAAAATAGTAAATCTAATACCCAAACGTGGAACCATGGGACTATGACAAGACTGCTTTCACTGTCATAGCTATCTTTCTGCAATCAGCATACTAGCATCGCTGGAATAGGTTGTCTCTAGTAGTCAGATACTGACTTTTCCTGAAGTCAATTTTTGTTTACTTGGCAGTATTTGTTTATTTCCTTATCACAACACAGCATCCGAGCATCCTTTCTCTCTTTAGCGTTTGGATGTAACATACGTAAAAGAGTTGCCACGGTTTTTAATCATGCTGGTAATTCAGCTCACTTCTTTTTTTGTTGTTTTTTTTTTAAATATTGATTTCTGGGCTACTGGCTTTTTACAAACATGCACTTTCTCATTACAAAAGAGGCACTTCAGTCCCTTGCGCTTAAGCATAGTGACACTAGCGGCCTCTCGGCTGCACTGACGTGTGACAGGGTTACCCCTTGTCAAAACAAATGTGAAAGCCGCTTTCAATAACACCTAAAATGGCTGTCGGCCAGTTCCTCACTTGCTTTTCTTGAACCAGCGAGAAGGCGGATGACAGTTTGTTCACACCTCTGTTGTCGGATGCATTGAAAGCCTTTTCTGCCGTGACCCACGAGGAAGACGTGGTGTTTGAGGAACTTCTCTAGAAGAGGTCAGCCAAGGCTTCATTAGGTTGATTAAGGCAGACACTTACCCATAAAAAACAACAATATTTGCCTGTTTACAAGAACATATTGACTAAACTTTAATTATTTGTGTTCCATTTGTTTTTGCCGGTATGTACGCAAACACACTCCTGGAGATGGTGGGCTGGAATTAAGCCTAACCGCTGTTATCTACGAGCCAGTTAAAAATGAAACCCTGAGTCAGACACGCATACTGCACAGCACGACCTAAAAAACAAACACCCCATGGTGACAGCCTTCTGTCTTACAATTCAATTTTTCCTTTCTGAAAACATCCCTTGACGCCTTTTGAAAGCAAAACTATTCCTACAAATGCTCCCGAGACGTTCTTTGTCAGGAATTCAATTTAAGGTTGAGGGTGAGGGAAGATTACCATTTGTCTCTGCCATAAGGAAGGTGTTGTCTTTCACAGCTCAATACAAAAGCCTATAATTAGACCTACAAATGTTACGCGTGAGGCTTGACAGGTAAAACCATTTCATTTGACACACCCCTAAGGCTCTGGTGTGTTTTCCAGGAAGGTCTGGAGCTTTCCTAAACCACAGTTTAGGCATGAATAATCTTACCCAATTCACAGTCAAGACCTCAAAGTCTGAATATGCACACAAAACCCCAACGACAACTAACCTTTGAACTCAATGATCTCTCTCTCTCTCTCTCTGAAGTGGTGCAGAAACAGGCCAAGTGCAGGATTACATTTCTTTTTTTTCTTTTTTAAGCCCTATTCAATTTTATGCACAGTTGCATTGGGTTCTTATTATTCTAGTCACATTTGACCTGTGGCTATGTATGTAGGCAAATGGGGGGAAGAAAAAAAAAAATAGTGCTTGCGTTCCTATCGGCTGTTGTTTACATAGCTAGGTTGGTGGTCGACTGCATTACCCTATGAGAGTTAGCAGTTCCTCTGGAATAGCCAGAAAGCCTGACTAGCAGGAGCATTGAGTACTAGAGGCCAAATCGAGAACCAAAAAACCAAACAGACTAAAAATAGGAAGATGACACATGAATCCAAATCCATTCTTTCAACAAAAAGTTGAATATATATATATATTCATACATAATAAATACATTTAAAATGTCTCTTATGATGCAGCACATAGACTTTCATTGAATTACGGTTCAAAACAGTAAAGTTGCAAATAACCAAAAGTTTGCAAAGGATTAAACCAACATGAACACATGGAGGGTATCTGTGTGAACTTAAAAATACATTTTAAATGTAGTTTAACTTTTTTTATTGTGAAAACCATATAGATTCTTAGAAAGCGATTTGTATTTGCCCGCATATATTCTTGCCATATAATCCGTTTGCTCAGTGGATAGGACATCAGGTTACAATAATGTGACACCTGTGAAGCTATGGAAATTAAATTGAGAATAAAGCCCACTATCCCATTCAAAAATGCATCCAAGTAGGATGACGATCTCAGGATGATGGGAATCTTACACAGTGCTGCTTGTGAGAGAGAGAGAGAGAGAGAGGTGGGAAATCTGAGGTAAGCTGCCTCCGTCTTCACACTAAATTACAGAAATTAGGGTTTTAATATTACACGGATGAGTTCCGCAGTCATTACGTTACCATTCTGACTTGAGCTGTATAAATGTTTTAGAGTGTAAACCTGCACTCGTAGCAATCTACTGTGAACACACAGGTGGGGAATTGGTGTCATGCAGGGTGCAGTAGCCTACCTCATAGATAAATCCCTGCAGTGGCTCATTCATGGTTCTCCCCATTAACATCACATACTGTTGCCGTATTCAGCATCCAGTTCACAGTACCCTGCCCACCCCTGAACTCAGTCAGGATAGCAAAGAAATATAGAAAATATAAACACACCAGTGTTCTTAATCGTGTGGGGGCACATTTTCCTGGCATTATAGGTCCCAAGTAGGTAAGGTCAATCAGTCATTGTTACCTGACATTAAGGCACTTCCTTCCTTAAAACAGGGGTGTGTTTTGAGATCACAATGCCTCTACCCCCCTCCCTCCCCCTACCCTCCACAGAGCTGAAGCACCCAATGGTCTGATATGGATAATAACATAAGTGTCATGCCTGTCATGGCATTCTGGGATGCCTGACATAGCGTGACATTGTGTGCCAAGGTCCATACAGGTCTTACTAGACATGCGTGGTGCCAAACAGCCAATTAAGACACTTTACATTAGTGTTCTCTTTTTATTTTCTACCTAGATTTCAAACATCTAACAGCAACTGTATGTCACAGGAAAACATGATTAAGATTAAGCACCACCGAAGCTGGTTCCACACAAAAATGAACCACAGAAACACATTTTTTATGTTTATCACAAAGATATGCTGTATAATGCCCAGATGCCCAAACAACAGGAGGCAGACCTCTTGAAAACATGTTGGCTGCAAGCCTAGCACATTTCACAGTCTAGGATATCAGGATGTCAGATCCACCTTAGCACATTGACCTAAATATGTTGTCAAATCAATTTTTTTTTTTTTTAACCTTTTCCAGGCAAGTATATTTTCAGCCTCCAACTACATGCTGCCAATATTAACTGACAGAAGGAAGGCAAGTGTCTGATATTCTTCTCAGGGGAACACCTACAATGTCCGTTAAACAGCTACAAAAGAAGCAGAGCTGCAATGTCTTCAGGCTGGGCACTGTGAGTCACATTCTGTCAGTTCGCGCTCTGTGAGGAGTGTCTCTTCTGTCATAGAGGACCTGCCCAGCTGTGCCCTTTCCTTCTTCCTCAGGTTTCCTTTCAGCATTTCTGAACTGCAAGGCCAGGGATGGGCCCATTCCATAGGTCCAAACGTCGGCGGTTTTTCCCGCCTCCGCGTTACAAATCGTGGCAGAGAGAGTCAGACTGATCCCAGCGTGGCGTGTAAATGAGACCTACGGCCAGATAAAGGGAGGCCAGAGCCACAGCTGAGATGTGCTTCACACCAAGCAAAGACCGCGTAAGATTCCAGCTTCAAAGCACTGTCAGATTTAAAGAGGAATCGTGAAGAGCATAGACAGAAAACACAGGGAAGACTCCATTTAAAAGGGAAACAAAACTTCTCGCGCGCTCTTCCACAAAACCACAGGTACACACACAGGCACGGAAGCGCACACACACTTTGTGGCAAAGAAAACATTTTAGGAAGAAAGATTCGAAGGATGTTTTTTTTTCTTACAGCAGAGAGGAAAATACATTCCTTGTAATAATCTCCCTCATCCACAGGGAGAACACAATGTAGCACTTTGATATTTGATCCATTTACAGTTTACACAAGTTGTATTCCAAATCATTGCCTATGTAGTAAGTTGGATGTATTTATTAATACATGAAAGAAAAAATATTCTGAAATGTTAACAATAACAAGGAAAATTCATGCTTTAGTGGGTCAAAACTGGCCCAATATACAGAACTTCATGTGCCAGGCATTATGCGTGATTTACTGAGAATGCATGGTCTTGTCCTTTCATCCCATTTTAAGACTGATTGCACCTGGAGATGCACCGCCACCTATCAAATGATCAATCATGCTTGTAAGAACAGCATTAGCTTAGCTCAGCAGACGGCCCATTCATCAACCGTGAATGTTTGTTAGTCCATTAGAAGAAATTTGGGGTTAAAGAGGTAGACAGTGGTGACAGTTAAAAGTCATAGCCTTCCACCGGCTCCTTATTTATGCGCCTTGAAGCGCTGAGGCGGGTAAAGTCACACGGCTCAATGAGTCCCATTTACCGCTGGTTCGGTCCGGTTCGCACTGGCAAAGCTGCTCAGGAGGAGGTGTGAAGTGTGCAGATTGTTCGGGTGACTTAACCTCCCTTTTGCCCAATTAGTCGAGTCCTCCCAACAGGAAAATAAGGAGCACAGGAAGCAGCACCATTTGTTTGCAGCTTTGCCTGCACCGGGGGGGGGGGGGGGGGGGGGGGGTTGTTCAGACAGTCTAATGCTAAGCTCTCCTGAGACCTCCCTGTCACATCTCTTTCAGTCAGAATCTCTGCACTGGTTTTGTGTGAGTGAGGGAGACAGAGAGAAAGAGAGGTACAAGAGGCATCTCTTTCCTCTCGCAATGTGACATCACAGGGAAGCTCTGTTGCTCTGATAAAACTCCCTCAATTTGTCACAATCAACATGATGTAATAAACTTTAACAGTGATGCGAGACAAACGCTTTGGGCTCTATATCTCATAAAGCACAATGTTCAATATGTCAACAACTCCGCGGCAGCCAAGGCGCGATCAACATATTGAACATACTGCATGTGCAAGCAGTCGTATCCTATTCCAATAGACGAGACAGAGCCTCGGAGTGTTTGAACCACAAATATGTTGTGGTTTATAAAAGATTGTTTGTAGTCAGTCCAAAAAAAATTATACGCTGCTCTAAAGCAACAAGTTTGTGTAAAAAGAGATTGAACCCCACTGCAAAATATACATTGTCTGTTCCATGAAAATACACCAAGAAAGGCAGAATATTGCCTATAGCAGTGAGCTACTGAAATAAAGATGCCTCAGGGTATGCAAAAACAACTAGGCTACGTCAAGTCTGCTGACTGCCTCTGAATTAATATACATTGCCCCGACCACCAATTATTTCAAACAAAATTAACTTACTTTAAATAGTAGAGAGTCTTGAAGTTTTTTGTCCCAAATGCCGCATTGTCTGTTTTTTTCCCTTACTATGTATAGAAAACTAAGCCAGAAACCAGATCCAGATGCGAGTGCACATACCGTGAAGATTGTTTAGCATGCAATGGCATCTGGACAATCACACCACCAAGAAATACACAGGAAGTCTGGCAAATTCTGTGCGCTCGGTGGAGTGTAAGCGTGTTACAAAAACTGAAATAAGGCCTGGGGTGTGCGAGGCAATGGATTAAGATTGAGGAAGGCAATTGAAAGCCAGACGCATGGTGTGAAAAAAAAACTACACTGCTAGATATGCTCACTCCACTGAGGTTATTGCCTCCGTGGCACAGTTACTGGAAGCCTCGAGAAACGAAACTGCAGGAAATTGCAGACTTACCGTAAATTGCGACTAAGAAACACAAGGAAGTTCAATGATGAGAAAAGGCCCACCTAGGCTTGTCATTTTGCCTACAACCTCCTACAAAGGATTAGCTCATTTTAAAACTTGTTGGACAATGCTGAATTTCCATTTCATCGGTGTGCACCAAGCCAGGTTAGTACAGCACTCTGGGAACAGGAAGTGGTCCCAAGAGTTAAATGAGACATGAAGCACTCGGTAGTGTGACTGTGGTTCATTACTTTAGATGAGATATAACCCTGCATTCAAATCTGAAATTGACCTGAATTTGCAAGGAAAATAAATCAAAGCTCAGTTTTTATGGCAACTACTAGCACTAGGGCACAGCCATCATGGAAATATTGTGAGTTCACTAGGTTATTTTGTCTCAGATGCTTTAGCTATTCCGGTTACCAGATTTCTGATCATCAATGAGCTCAGCGATGAATAGTGACGCAGAAATAAAACAGACAAACCAAGAAGGCTGCTCAAATGAACATTACCAAATAAAACATTTTCATGAACAGCCTCTAATGAGATTGCAAGTACTTTGCCACCCGCTGGCCGACCAATTTCTGTTGGTGGCTTTGGCTTGCATTGATAATTATGAACTGTAAAAAGTGGGTTTGTGGTCTGAGGAACAAATCAACAAAGTTCATCAAAAACACCCTCCACACAATCTGACTTAATAATAATGCGGTCACTGCAGACCCAGTACCCCGCCCCACTCTGCCATTTCAGAGCAGTAGTTGTAATCTCTTCAGGGGCATTGCGTGAAAAGAAGTTTTGTTCAGTAATGCTCATTTGGGCATCCTGGGGCAATACAAAACAACCCTCCTTGGGTTTTCCATTTTGTTTTTTTCCCCTCATGATTCATTGTTGAGCTCACTGGAAGTCTAACAGCAGGCTAATAATAGGAATAGCTTGATCAGCAGAGAAATCAAACCGAGTGAGGTCATAACCTGGTGGTCCCAAGATGGCTGCGCCCTAATGCTAGTAGCTGCACACAAGCAAACTTATTTTTCTAGCAGATATGGGTAAATTCCATATTAACCTTAAGTATGGTAGAGCCTTACAGACCTTTCATATAAAAAGCACAAAGGCATAGTTACGACTCATCCCTTTTTCCCCCCATAAGTGCTTCTGCTAGAGCTATAACCGCACACCATAGTTTACAGCTTTTGTTGTTGTGCTTGATTCCATGGATGCAATAGAGACTTGAACCATCTTCACAAGATGGCAAACACTCTACAATTAAAAATCTGAATGCACATTCTTGTAATAATATCCACTTTTGGGTTCTTAAATACAGTATTGAGCTTTGACTTATTCTGAGACTAGCTAGCTCAAACATGTGCTCATAACATTGCCTAATTGTTAGAGCCATAATATAATATACTGGTAATGGCAAAGGCCATCCGCCTTCTTCTGAGTGACAACGCTCTTTGAGTTCGTCCTCAAAGAAAGTTGAACAGCTCTGTTGCCATCTGCATGAAAGCCCTGTTGCAGTGCAAGAGCAGGGGGGCCAGAGAGAAAAGCGCCAGCCTCATTTCAAATAAAGACTGTGTTAAAGTGGCATTACTGCGGCACAGAAGAGCAGAGGCTTAATCAGCTGCTGGCTTAATCAACTGCAGGTGTAAGCTGTGGTTGATTAAGTTCAGGTGCGTGGGCCTCAGGGGGCTGTTAGTTGCTTATATGTGCGTGAGCCACACACTCTCCCTCTCATACTTTGCTGAATGTCATAATCTGCTTCACTTTAGCTTGGTGTCCAGGTTTAATTTTCATGGTTTGTTTTATTCACGAATAATGTCTCAGGATCCACATAGTTCCCGCAGTCCCTTAATGGGTTTGCTTTCCTCAGTTTCTTTGACACCTTGCTTCAGTTTGACCCCCTCCAGTTCTTCCGTTTCTTATAGTCTACCCTTTCTATGGTAACATTACTCTGACGTCCTACTGTCCACACCTTCATACTACCACAAATCAAAACTGTCCATTTTGTCAACTCCTTCCAATTACACATTGCTTTCCCTGAACATATCAGAAACTCTTGGAACCTAACCTCAATACCTAGCACTATTTTGGTAAATATTTTTGTTTTATTTTTCTACCTTGTCCATTCAAGAGGTATATTCAGCTGAAATAAAAATAAAAGTAAAAAACGTGCACATGTGGTTTATAAGCATGTACAGTTACAAGACTTAAAGTTTTACCTTAAGTCTATGACATGCAATCTGAGTAGCTCTGGATTACTTTGCCTCCTGAGAATCAAACAGTCTATCCGTCAGAAAAATTCAGCTTTTCAGCCTACCACTTCCTTAATGTAAAAAACAAATGGGCGAGCAAAATACCCAACCCTTATTTTGGACTTCCATCAGCCCTTTTTTGGCTTTCAGCAGTCAAAAACATGTAACTAGAATTAAGCAAACCACCATGATCTGGAGCCTCAGCCTGAATTACCACAGCCTCTGCGGTTCTGCTGAAGAAAGCAGACACGGGGGAAACGCATTCCCTGTGCCAGAAGCACTGATGAAATACAATTCCATTTGTTACAATAAAAGTGATGTAATAAACTAATGGAGATTCGAGACAACTGCTCTGGGCACCATTTCCCATAAAACAAATCATACGATATGTCAACAGCTCCACTCCAGCCAAAACACAATAAACAAATTGACCATACTATTTGCAAGCAGTCATATCATCTTCCAACAGGCAAAACAGAAGTTTGGAAACAAATACGCTGAGCTTCGTAGAGGACATTAGAGTTCAGCTTTATTGATAATAGAAAGAAACATTTTGTAAGTAGGCCTATGCAAAACAAATGATCATGTTGAGTTCCCCACTTCATAAAAGGTAGTTCCCTACTTCAAGAGAGCAGATAATGCTAACTGTCAAATATTGGTCAAAATACCATATTAAATGTCATTTTCTCTAATCTTCTTAATCATGAGCTGTCTGTAGCACAACACAGTGTTTCTGTTACACTTTCAAATCCCACAATTAGATTGCTCACTAGTTCACCTCTCCTCCTGTGGGCGATATGCATAGGGTTTTAATAAAACACTTCTCAAAAATTACAATCACATTCCACTGTCAGTAATAGGTTCTTCTTTGCATCAGCTGTCACCCGGCAAGATTGCTCATCTTGCTGCAACGTCAGTCTTGTCGCTTACCAATTTCTACCCCCCAACCACACCCCACAATAGGAATTCATTTTACAGTCTTGGACTCCAAGGCACAGACCGAGCCCAAAATTGCGAACGATCCTGGCTGTTATCGTAAAATAACTGTTGCAGGTTTCAGTACGGGGGACGTGTCACTCATATACACGCTGTCAGATCCAATCTGTAAAGGCAGTCCCTGCAGGGCCGCTGTGGCGAAGTCTTGTCATGCCCGACTTTAGCTCTGAGCTAATAAGCATGAACATTACTAGAATCAGAGCTAATATGCAGCAGGGTGTTGCACATTATGTCCATTAACGGTAGACTGCACATAGGCTAACTGCTAGCGCCATAAATTTCATTCTATTGTTCAGAAAGCAATTATAGAATACACATGATTCACAGAAATAAGGAGCATGCAGTGGTACACAAAGAATGAATAAATTCACGAACAAAACAATAATTCTTATTCCAATCTTATAAAAAAGTCCCTTTAAACTGTTCAGTAAAAATCTGCATGATTTTACTATAAAGAAAGACAGAGACAAAGAGTATGTGCCCAGCCTATAATTATTTTAACAGAATAAAATTATATTTAAAATTCAACTCCCCTGGAACCAAGTAGGCTATGTCGATGGCAACTGACAGGTTTGATTTTGAAAAGCTTTGCATGTACATCAAAAACATTCCCTGGCTTTCAATTTCACACAGAAACAACCAATGTGCCTTTTGAAGATAGAGAAATAACAAATATGGGAATGAAATGCTGAACGCATTTAGTGTAGATTTAAAATTAAACATAATTTATCCAAGCAGAACATGCAAATGTTCATAGCATTTAATGGAAAAGCTCCTCGTTTCACATTTAGTTTTGAAGGGAAAATTATACCTTGGTATCAATAACTTGGACTCGGGGCTAGGAAAACTATGCCGGGACTTCTTATGTATACAAATTGGAAAGGACAGGCTGCATTATGTGGTTGGAATAATAAGCGCCAAAGCAGCTGATACAACACATACACGACTTTTCAAAAATCTCAGTGTCTCAGTTTTTAAACTTTCTGGTTGGAAAAGAAGCAAACTTCAGCAGAGAAAACCCCACAGAAGAAAAACACATGGTTTTACTTTTCATAAACATACAGTATCATGGTCAAGAAGGCTAAAAAGTGGGCCATTACTTCTCTGGGTGACTAGAATATTGTCTCAGGTCTCCTTTCCAAAGAATTTACCAGCATAAATCCCTGTCAACCTGTCCAATATTTTATAATACCTGACAGGTATGTTTCCAGTGGGGATAGGGAACAAATGGGGAAATCAAACCAGGTGCACAGATACCCTACCCTGAAACTCAAACTCAAGCAGAAAAACTGGGCTGGGAACACAGAAGATTTCAATCATACCTGGATACCCTCCCTTTACCTTTCTGCATACTGCCACGTTGAATAAAAGTGATCGTAACTGATCTAAAAATGGGGTGCTCATGAATCAGGATGGTGTATTATAAGACAGGCCCAAGTTCTGGGATCCAAGTGTGACCGGGTATGTTTTTTGCAGGCATCACAACATAGTGAATGATTTTCAAGTTCTATTGTTAGCTGGCAACTGGCTCTGTAGCAGGTAGGTGAGAGGCAGTGTTGTGAACTCTTGCGGCCCTGATTACAGCTGGTTATGAATCTGATCACCTGAAAGATGGGTTTTCAGCACACAAACTCATTTCCATTTAAATGACATTTCCTTCCATATTTCCCATGGTTTCCCACTCTCTGAGAAGAAACACATAATTTAAAAAAAACAAGCCCAAAAAACACAAGCTGCTCTCTCTTCTTCCAAGCGACTTCGCAAAACATAGATGCAAAGTCACATATTTATACTTGGCAACACTGCCCGGTGGGCTTAGGAAGCATACCTACAAATATAACACAGTTACCCAACAGAACTGGCCTCTCCCTGAGCCTTAACTGTGACAACACCAACTTTAACAGGCACAGGGCTCTAAGGACTGACTCATGCAGTGACCGTTACTTGACTATCCTTTGCCAATGAATACATTTAAAGTACATAATGGTTTTACTGAATGCTTTGTATATAACACCAATTATAAATGTGCCCAGCTGATACTGCCTTAAGTACGAATGAGTAAATATTGACAAGTAAAAGAACAAAAGGACCATACAGGTTGGTCTCAGTCAAGAATGTTCTTCGAAGTTCAGACTTCTGGAGATAAAAAAAAACAAGAATCAGGAAGACCAGGGAACAGTTGAAGTATTCAACTGATGTCAAATCCTGATAAATCTGACACCCAACTGCAAGAAGAAAAAAATACTACCGCTGAACACACTGGGACTGTCTTTGTGCTGTGAGCGGTGAAAACAGCATTTGTTCTCAAGCAAACAATGCCTTCATCACATGATGAAACAACAAATCTCACACGCCAACAAAGAACAGTGCATTGATTGATACTATTCAATATCAATGTAAACTGGGACTGGCTGATGCGAGGCCTTCTTAGAGATGCATCTCTTACTATACAGTGAATTCAAATTAAGTCATTGTTGCCCTGAGATTGCCTCTTCTTTTCCTTGCGGTACCAGAAACCCGTCTTCACCATCTCCGCAATGCTGGTGCGAGCACTACAATGATCCTCTTGTCTTGAGCATTGTTTTCTGGATAGCAAAGGATGCCTTATTAGAGACTTTTAATTTGACTAATTTAGGTGAAATCTGGCACCAGATGTCAGCTGGTAAACAGGAAGCCTGGCCACAGTTAATATGCATCACGAGTTGTATTCTTTACGGACCTCACTGTCTGTTTATCTGACTGTGGAAAGGGAGAGCACGCAATAGGAGGATATTAAACAGGGTAACTCCAGCACCAATTCCACCCCAACGTGGAGGTGAAAAACCAAGTTCATAATTTACAACCGCAGCAGGCAAGAGAGATTAGAGGGTGTGTGGAGGCAAGAAGCACTGACAAGGAGTTAACAGGCAACAGTAGAACCACATATTCTGTCTACGATAACTGGGCACTGGGACACACTATTCGGTCCACAGTCTCCAAAATGGCAGTTGTTATTCACTGCCACATTTTCCCATATATTTTTACTCCCTGTTTCCAAGTAAATAAAATCAAACCCACATTTTATTTATATGGCGCATTTTATGGAGAATTTGTAAAAAAAAATAAAAATAAAAAATACACTACAAAGTTCACAGTATAGCCCAGCGCCACAAAGGAAGCCAGAGGCAACAATGGCAAGGAAGCACTCCCTAGAGGGCATGTAGGAAGAAACCTTGGGAGGAACCAGACTAAAGAGGGGAGCTTGTCCTGAGTGTGTGTTCATAGTGCCAAGCCACAGTCAAGTCCACTTTCAGTCTACCTATTCCATTCAAGACTGGTTGAAGCAACCGGAGGTGATGGTCCTGGGGTGTGGCAGTGGGTGGAATCTGAAAGGGTGGGGCAGATATTAATACTGAAAGTACTCATAGTAATTTTATATACCAATACTACTAGGAAGTAATTAGAAGCCTGACATTCTGTGGCAGCTAACAGACACGGATACAAGGACACAGCCCTAGGTTACTTGTAGTAAAAAAATAAAAAAAAACCCAAAACACATAGCCTATATAGTAGGCATACTACCTGAATCTTATGAGAATATGCACCTCAGATGCACTCCAGACCCAGTTCCTGAAGAACAGGTTATAAAAATCTAGCCATGCTACTATATTTGGGAAATGGAACACAAACCACTGATTCATTCACAGTAAAATCATTTTTGCATTTATAAAACGACTGCATGACTGTATAAACCTGCAAAAACAATTTAACAATTTCACAGGTCCTGTGTGCAAACTAGAAGTGTGTAGCATGTTTCTTGATGAATCAACATTACACAATGTTAAATGAATACAACTTTAATGGGTTTATATAGCCTATAGGCTAATATAATGGGCTTTGTATGTCATCACACAGCCTACCACACAGTGGGAGAGAAGACCTTGGGTCCACAGAGAACTGACAAGGAAAGTAGGCTACCAGCATGATATAAAAACACATAACTATAATTATTATTATAAATAAATGCTATAATTTTAATATGTTCATAAGAACCAACATTGTCCTACGGGCTGCTTTTTGGACTTAGTTGAAAAGTATTTTCTTGCTTTTGTACAATAAATATCCAAAGACATCTTTTAATTGCACATAAAACTATCGGGGTCAATCAAAATCATACACTAAATATAAAAAAAACCCAGGAAGTTAACTAGAAGACCTTTTTTCTTTTGAAAAATGCTGTTAAAAACTTTAATTATACTCCATTTGACCAGAAGTGTCATTTCAGACCTCTTGTTCTATTATGGGTAGAGTCACAATTAATTAGTTAGTAGATAATGATGTCTTTTAAACATCTCCTGACTAATACCAAAAAGAGACTGCATTATTTGAAATTATCAATCTCCTGCTGAAATGAATAAACCTGCCATGTATGTCAGACCGACTGGATATTCTTCCATAACTTCCTCACTGACCATTTCTTGAGGAATGTTAACAATCTTAGCTGCAGGAAGACAACACAGAAACTGGCGTTTATGCCTCAGATTTACCCAGACCCTCTAATTATTACAACCTTTGAAGCCTTTCAGTAATATTAGCATTTATCATCGGATACTGAAAAGAAAGTAATATGGGACACGCAGTGTATGCAGTAGTGTTAAAATTTTGATTTAGCCCATATCCTCTGAGACGGATGTAACATATCCCAAACTTTGCTACGATACAAAACACAAGATCACATGGCCAGCACTGAACTGATGTAAATTATTCAATAAATTCCCAGGAACCATAAATATAGGCAAAGCCCAAGACGGTCATTATGAAATCTTCTTCGCTACAGACAAGCTCTGCATGCTGCAAAACAAGGAAGATCTCACAAACAGAGGAAATAGATGAGCATCATGGCCCTTTGCTGTTGCTGTGAGAGATAGCCTTTATTGTGAAAAGCACAATTTCATGCAAATATCTCAGTGGGAGACTTAAGCAGGCCATATGATGCCGAAATCCAGAACACTTGCGATGCAAATGAGCGCCTGCAAAGCGGAGCTTCAGAAGCATAGCGCCGAGTTCCCTTTGCAATTACAAAAACGGGTTTCCATTTTACGGTCAACTGCAGGAGCTGCGAGTGAATCGCTAATTAATGTGAAACCTAAAAAGGACATTTTGCAGCACCACCAGCCAATTGTAAATGGACCAATGATTTAGGTTTGTACTGCAGCATACTGTGACAAACTACATGCGTATAAACAGTCTTGTGTTCACTGCTAGTTATTCAAATAGATTTTAATTAAGGCTCTGTAGAGTTCTGATCTCAGATTGGCAAAACTGGACATTTATTTGTTTTAAGTCCACATAATTGTATTCATGCATGCATGCATATAAAGATAAACACACATGCGTGTACGGACACGCTCTCTCGCTCTCTCTCTCACACACACACAAAATTATTTTAAAAGACAGAAAAAATGCATTGTACACTGTATACGGTGTGTAGGATTATTATTTTCTCATATATCATTAAATAAATGAGCATATGACAGAAATGGTTACCATTAAACAGACAGATCACCTTTTAAAGTTTTTTTTTTATACGATTTGTTTTCGATTGGCCCAGACCGTGTTAGATGCAATGAAGGTTATTTTAAATTCTAACTGGAGTTTCTAAGGACCTATGGGCTTTGTAATGGCTGATAGGGGCATTGGTGAGCTTGTAGTTTAAAGCAAGAAAATACAGTTCAAGTCATTTCAACACAGCTTGTTCAGCGATGTTGCATTTCCAGAGGCTGTGCATATGATCATCTTATTTGAATACTCTATTCACAATTATAAATATTCATTTTAATATTATTCTGGTAGGCTACATCTTTCCCAGAGCACAGCAGCCTCGGGTTGCAAGTGCCATAGAGGCTTCCAAACAAAAATAATTTTAAAACATTCCTTAAAATAATGAAGTAATATACACATGTAATGACCACTGGAGGCATAACATCACAGGACCAGCTGCTTTGGACTTAGCCTACTTGAAATGCATTTTGTAGCTTTAATCTACAAACTCCCCTACACCAGCCATCAAAAAGCTGGCAAGCAACCAAAAACATCCCTAACTTAAAAAAAAAAAACCTTCATCACATATAAAACTGCCTGGAATGATAAAAAAACAGAAACCAAAACTGAAATAATATGAAGAAGGTATCCACTTCAGAAAGTGAAGCCTCCTTTTAACTGTTGAGCATTTGGATAATGACCATTTATCAACAAATTACTAATCTCTCCAGCATCCTGAACCTACATTCAGGCCTTCTGGTTTCTGCAGCTACTGTGAATTCATAGAGTAATGCGATGGGTGTACATTTAAAGAGTACGGGCCGTTTTATAGGCTAAATGTTTGGCAACACTGCAATGACCTTCACGTTTCCAGACTGAATCAAATTCATCTGTCCTGAGAGCCAATCTCAGTGCGGCATTAGAAAATAGGCAGCCTGACTTGAGGTAATTGAGGCAGGTAGTTAGCCAGCTACTTCTTCGGTCTGAGTACACAAATCTGGTTGTGTGAACATGAATGAGACTTTTAAATTGCATCAATGTTGCTGCTTCTGCTCCACAAATAAACTCCAGCTGCATGCTGGCAAAAAGGATGAACAAATTTCAGCTATATCCTTGATATAGGCTAATATGCCGAATCACACAAGTAGAGCACTTACTGACACATCTGCCGACAGGCCTATGCTAGCAAATCTCACGTTTTATTACATTTTTTTCATTATTCATTTAATTACCTGTACGTCTCACATGGTGAACCACCGAATCCTGGACTGCGACCCATGTCCAGGAACGAATGGTACAGAATCAATGCAACACTCGCCGTTTCAGCTGGCTTTGAAAATAATGCGCCAGCCTCTTCCACGTGCCGCAAAGCAGAATGTGCAGTGAGCACACAGTATTACCCATATGCATTCCAAAAAGGGGATCAGAATCAGGGGCTCTGCTCAAAGAAAATGAGCTCGGAACTGAACGAGCAGCAAAATATAATGACAATGAACCCACTAATTTGACAGCAGCGCAGTGGATAAATTCAAGGGCTGCTGCTGGGATTCTATCCAATGGCATCATGTTGGGAGTTCACACATTTCCTGCTGTGTTCATACGGAACCCTTCCCTGTAAAGCGGTACTACCCCACAGACAAATCCGGAAAACCCTGCAAAGCAGTCACTAAGCATTTATTCTATCAAGATAAGGCTTAAGCATGAAGAAACAAAGAGAACATCATCAATAGATATAGGCCTAGTAAGAAAAATGGCCAATGGGGGACTCTTCACTAGACACAACACAGCTACACTCAATGTGTGAAAAATGTAGTGATGAAAACATGAAACACTGATGATCACTCATTACCATACCATTCTAAAAGATCAAACCTGTAAATAAGCTAGGTTCCATTGTAACACTAGGCCTATACGAAGGGGAATTCCCAGAAGATGAATTTGCAACCTGTCATGTGGTGGATACGTTGCATATTTTGTAAGAAGGGCAGAGAAATTGATGTAAATGTGGAAATGACAGCACTCAACCAAGCAAGCAATTCATGTGTCACTAAAATCACCACAGCCTATGCACATATTGTGGCCCATCATTAGGCATCTTTTCCACCAATCAGCAATCATTTGATTTTAGATTATCGATTCTCAGCAGCAAATGCATTAGAAAAACTACTGGAATAGACTGAAGCACCCTGAAGTATTTCTGAAAAATATATTAAACTACAGTGCCCTCCAAAATAGTTGGCAGCCTCTTCCCCGTTTCACTGGGCTATAAGTAAGAGGTGACAAATGCCAAGCTTTCTTACTCATATATCAATATGTGAACAGCCAGGAAACACACAAATGAAATGAGACAAAAGGTTCCAGACCTTCATAAATCAGGCAATGGCTATAAAAATACATAAATGCCTGAAAATATCCATGTCCACTATCATGGCTATAGTGAAGATGACTGGAGCTGGAGCGGTGATGAACTTTCCTGGAAGAGGTTATGAGTGCATTTTTATTTGGCCCCCACACATAGTGAGGAGGCCGGTTTGAGAGCCAAATTTTTTTTGCTGAAATCCCTTGTATCTTAGGGTGACCAGAACTACAATTAGACACCACCTCCATGCCAACATGCTATTTGGAGGGCTTTCCAGAAGAAATTCTCTACTGATATCAAACCACAAACATAAGCACCTGGAGCTCTCTAAACATCAGTGAAATTTTGATTGGAACTAGTTTCTAAGAGACTAAAATAGAGCTTTGCTGGGTTTGGTGTAAATACAGGGATGCAGAAACATAACCTAATCCCCACTGTGAAATATTGTGTAGATATGTAATGTTGTGGGGCTGTTTTGCCTCCAAAGACCCTGGGAACCTTGTTAGTATAGGAGGCAACAGGGATTCTGTCAAATACCAGGAGAATTTAGACTAAATGTGTGCTGCCACTGTCAGGAGGTTAAAACTGAGTTATGGTCAGATCTTCCAGCAGGACAATGATCCAAATAATTCTTCCAAATCTACAAGAAAAGGTATAACTGACCACAGAATCTACTTTTTGCAATTGCCATCCAGTCCCCTGACATAAAAGCCTGTGGGGTAAGCTTAAGAATAGAGATCACAAGCAAAGACCTAAAACTGTGATATAGCCTATTTAGAGATACTCTGCATGGAGGAAGGGTCTAAGATTACTTGCTAGGTGTCCTCCCACCTCATCAAACATTACAGAAGACTCAGTGCTGTTATCATGGCAAAGGGAGGGTGAACAAAAAGTAGCCTATGTGTAGCAGTGCCAATAACTGTCTTTTTCAGAAAAAAAATGACTTTCCTCTGAGCAATGGTATCACAATATGATATAATTTTATCATATTGCTGAGCATAGAAAATTTTTTGTAAGTAACAGATTGAATTTTATCCATGAAATGGGGCTTTATATATAGGGCCAAAAGTACGTGGACACCTAACATCCAACATATCATCCTAAATTATGGGAATTAATATGAAGTTGGTCCATCCTTTGCTGCTATTAACAACCTCCACTCTTCTGGGAAGGGTTTATACTTGATGTTGGAGCATTGCTGCAAGGATTTGCTTCCATTCAGCCAGAAGAGCATTACTGAGGTTGTGCACTGATTGGGTGATTAGGCCTGGCTCGCAGTTGGCTTTTCAAATGATCCCAAAGATATTGGATATTGGATGTGATTGTATGTTGTATCACTTAGATTTGCCTTCACTGGTACTAAGGGGCCAAGCCCAAACCATGAAAAACAACCCAAGACAAAGGGGCATCCAGACACTTTTAGCTGTATACTGTATATCCAAACCACAAATACCAGCTTTGTGAAGCTCATGGTGTACAGCTTTTCAATTTTGTAGTAATTTTGCAGTACTGAAGCACTTTTGCATGTTTTCACACTATTCTGTTAGCAGTCTTTTCCTGTCAGTGAGCTTCAACTTTTTCGTTTTGATGGCAAAAGAAAAGTGTGGAAGCCAATGGGAACTGCCTGAGATACAAAGCTTCCCCCGTAATCTCTGAAACATGGTGTTGGGGGGTGTCATGGTTTCGGCTTGTATGGCTGCCTCAGGTATTGGCTCACTTGTCTTCAATGATGAGGTAACTGCTAAGAGCAGCAGAATGAATCCTGAAGTACAGAAGCATCTTATCTGCTCATGTTAAATCAAATGCCTGAAAATTCATTGTATTCACTGTAGAGGTTGTCCTTCGCTTACCAGACTGTTTGTGATTTCTGAGCTCAACACAACTCCTAGTCACAATGCCTTGACTGTACTGGTCCCCCAGTGGTGGAAGAATCTTCTCATGGTGGCCAGGACAGCAGAATTATCTGCATTTTCTGATCCACCCCTTCAGACAGCATCTTGGTCACCCTTCCACCCCACCGATAACACTCCATCCTATCTTTTCTACTTATTCAGGTTATGGTATTTTTATGATTTATGTTTTTATTCCAAGGGCTTAGTATGCATGTAACTGCTTGTGCTTAGAATTTGTATTCCGCTTCTTTGTTAGCATATAGTGAACTTACACTAGTGCTTTAATGATGTTGCATCTATACTTGCATAATGTTTTCAAAATTAGGCACTATTCCTCATGTTATGTTAATCAGGTGAATGCGTTTATGTTTCTCCTACATTGTAAATTGCTGTTGATAAGAGCGCCTGTCAAAAGAATATAATGTGATACTGTCGTCCCATTTTATGAAGATTTTACCGTTTTCTAAGTATACTTCAAACACTAATGCATCACATAGTAGATTTGTCCAGTAAAAAATGATTTTCCGAGGAGTTTTTGAGTGTAAGTAACGGCCAATAAGTATTTCCGCGCGTCCCTTGGAAGTTTTTTTTTGGGACATAAATAATTAATACAAATTAAAGTCATTATTTGTAACCCATTCAAGTGCACTCTAAAGCAAAGCCCCGTGGGCAATTAAACATCTCTTCTCCACCATGGAGACATGAGCCGACACACGACTAACTGAAATTGCACTTTAAACATCTTGCCATTGGAGGCTAATTATTTCTGGAGTTATTTTAATTAAACACATTCAAGATATCGGTCGCCATCGAAAGACAGTGTCAAAATTTAACACGGTTAAATTAATGCCAAGAAGAAAAGGAGAAATTGGCCAACCATGAGAGGCTGCATTTTGCAGTGCGCGCTCTTTTATGCGTCGAGGAAAAAGTGCTTCGAATTATCCCCAAATTACAACTACCAACTACTGATTTTTCAGTCATCCTCCTTGTTGGTAATTGTGATATAACTGCAGTGTCTCACATCCGTCAAACCTTAAAAATAATGCAGATCAATTCAAGGGGACTGAAAACGGTGGCACGCGCACTCTGGCAGACAAATCCCTGTCCTTTGTAATTCGAAGTGACTGGGTGCATATCCTAACAAGAATGTAGTCTAAACTCGACAACCATTACACGCACCTTCCACCAACACGCGGATGTTGTATTCATATACCTATATGCGTTAAAACGGGACGCACACGCGAACAAGCCTAAAAATGTGCGTTTGCCCTGCTCAAAACAGAACTTAAGAACTTACACTTCGAGTAAATGTATTCGAAACGATCTTCGGCCGCTAATTCGTAGACCACCGGGAATATCGGATTTCCAAGTAGACCCTTCGATCAAAATAGTAGCGTAAATTTACGTTTTCGATTGCATAAAGAATTCACCGTATCAGATTAAGATGTAAACCGCGGACCGTCTGTAGCCCAAATACAAGTTACAATTATCAAAAGATCGTGGTTACAATTTTGGTTACGATTTGAAAATCACTGTACAGGTACGCTGATCAAAGTGCTTATTATTGAGTTGTCATGTCAAATGCGCAAACGGCAAGAGTGCGCGTGAACCTTCCGCCCCGTCTCGAGCAATAGCATTCTTGAAATTCCTGCACAGAGCACACCTGCCTATTCATCCACTTATTTTACATAGCAATCCTTTCACATCCAGGTTCTTCTATAAAACCTAACCAATGTCACGAGCAAAGGTAAAATTAGCATCCTTATCAAATGCATTTTAATGCATTAAAAGTAATTAGAAGAAGCAAACCAAACGTTATATTATCCAATGTCACATGACGTTATGAGGAGGATCTTTATTGAGGTAGGTTAAAGAAGCCATAAAGCAGGTTAATTCAGTCAGGATGCTGATCTCTGGCGTTCATGCACGAGTCTCGTTTCTACAATAAGCATAGCATAGCTTATCAACCAACAAACTCATACTATGCTACAAAATGAAAATGATTTGAGTAAGCACCCGGCTGCATATACAACGCGAGTCATCTCTAGGTATAGATGCCGGCGCACAGTAAAATGCACACGCTAAAGAGGTTTCAAAAACGAGTCCTTACCGTGAGGAGGATTATTGTATTCTGTATGTTTTGGCGATGAACCCCATTGGAACATGCAACTTTATGAAAATGCAAATGGAAGTAACAATACACAGCTATCCCTTTAGACATTAGACACAATGAGACATTCGCTAAGTTAACTCGTCGACATGTTTCGGAACGAAATCCCTTCTTCCCTCTGCTTCCAGGAGGAGTACAGGGATACATGACGTCACCCACGGTTGTATTGCAGCTTTATCTTCCATTGGACAAAAGTCTGAAACGTGGGGATTTGATTGGAGAAGGCAATTGTAAAACTGACCAATGAGAGGGAAAATATGTGTTTCCTTGGTTACAAATGTTGTCAACCAACCATCAGGTAAGCCAAGAGAAACTATAACTGCGGATGTATGGTAAATAAATTGTTTGTCATTGCACATTAGGTTTTTGTAGCTTCATGAGTCACTATAGCTTAATGTGGTTTGGAATTTAGCTAATTTAAAATATAGACGGTAGCGTGTGTTATGCGTGTGCTTTCCAAGTTAAAAGTGAACCTTAGTTCCCTACGATTTCTGGAGAATATGATATCTACTTTATTACCAGACAGTAGTACTATGAGCAACCTTTCCCTTGACATCTTAATATATCGGCTGAAAATGTCGGGTACTTTACATTCAGTTTCTGAAATGCTTCCAACATTTCTCCCAAAATTGGCACCATACCACGAGGCTTAAATTAATTGAAAAGAACGTAACGATACAGATACTTTACAGGGCCTTAACAGGTGGACCTACATCATGACAGGTCAGGGCGAGAGATTTCCTCATGCGGAAACTGAACATTTGTTTTGATCTTACATTTTATAAAGTGCATTTAAATGTGGGAGTATAAAAAAATGGCTGCATTGGCAACTTGAACAAAAAGATTTCTAATAATTAGTTTACAGATGAATAGATAGGAGGTATTTGTAAATAATATTGTTACCTTAGTAGTGAAGTAGTGTGGATGTCTCCACCATGTTTTCGCAAAATCTTTGTTAATCTCAAAATCCTTGTCGAGTGTTCTGGTATTGTTGATGTAATTTTTATCTGAGCGCAGAGCACATTCTTAGGGTAATGACAATTAAAATGCATCTATGCACAATGATTGTTCAAACCCCCTCAAATAAAACAGAACAAAAAACTGCTGTTTTTGGCACCCACTCAGTGCAAGCACAGAGGAAAGAAAGGCATAAAGGAGGAAATTAGCGACCTTGGCACAGCATTTATTTCCATCCGCAATATTTCTTGGACTTTGGAATACCAATATTGTCCTATCCAACTGCTTCTGATAATTGCCACAATCTTTGCTGCCCAAAAATGGGGCCCTTAATGTCCCAGATGTGAAACTAATGTCACTTTAAAGAAAAAATCAAGCTCTGAAGGATTTGGAATAAATAAAATTTGGCATACTGCCTTATAGAATCATACCCAGCACTGTAATAATATTCAGAATACACCTGAAGAAATATTAGTACACCACAGGAGACTTTATTGATTGCTGAGGTAGAGAGATATTTTATAAGGTGAAGCACAACTGTTTTAATTTAATAACGTATTAAGTAGCTTATTCAAAAACAATTTTCTCAATATTATAAAAAGTAAAGGGTTTTCATTCTTCAGCATACTTAAACAAATATAAACAACTGTGGGTTGCTTTGATTTCACATTGCAACTGTATATTGCATTTATCATTCAGGTAATCCTTTCATGATGATTCCAGGATAAGAATTTTGGGGCAGGGTTGTGTTGTTCTCATGCATTTTTTTTACATGGCTAAAAATGTGGTATGTAATTTGATTAGTATATTATGAGCGAATTTATATATGGTCTTCACTCCATAAATCCAGCCATTGTAACCTGGACATGGAATCTGAGAAGAGGTTGCTACATATTAGCGTTGTACATTAAATTGTACATAGAATCCGGTATCCGGTTTGAATTATGGACACTGATTAGTCATTGTGTGTCACTGATTGTTGACATACAATGCATAAGGGGAAAGGCCAACCTTCATGCATCAAGGCTTTTCAGCAAAGCCTTTTTCAAAGGAGAGCCAGGCCTTTAAAACATCAGGTAACTTTCTGGTCTGCCTCTTTGCTTTAATCAGATGAGAATAAGCAGAACTTTACTGACTAAACTTATTGAACTCAGCTCTTTGCTTGCTTTTTCTACCCCTCTTGTGTTCACACTTATCTCTGAGAATCATGAACAATAATTGCTTTCAGTGCTTGGGCTTACTGAAAAGTCCTTTTATGTTTTAATTAGAAAAGTTCAAAATTTTCTAAAAAGTGGTAAGAGCCACAATGCATTCCAAAACCAGATGTTTAAGACACTCATTCATTTTTGTCCTTGGGAAGCACTATATTGGCAAACAATTAGGCTATAGTTTGCCCATAGTTTCAGATGAGATTTTGGATATCAGGTGTCCACATTCTTTTGGCTATGTATTGTATTAAGCTGTCTACATTACAATGCTTTATTTTTCATTTCTCTTGTCTTTTAAAGACAGACAGCGATCCATTATTCTATTTCCCCCACTGCCTCATCTTCCTAGACAGCAATGCATATACACACACCGGCCACTTTATTAGGTACACCTTGCTAGTACCGGGTTGGTCTTCTGCTGCTGTAGCCCATCTGCTTCAAGGTTTGACATGTTGTGCATTCAGAGATGCTCTTCTGCATACCTCGGTTGTAACGAGTGGTTATTTGAGTTACTGTTGCCTTTCTATCAGCTCGAACCAGTCCGGCCATTCTCCTCTGACCTCTGCCATCAACAAGGCATTTTTGCCCAGAGAACTGCCGCTCACTGGATATTTTCTCTTTTTCGAACCATTCTCTGTAAACCCTAGAGATGGTTGCGCATGAAAATCCCAGTAGATCAGTGGTTTCTGAAATACTCAAACCAGCCCATCTGGCACCAACAACCATGCCATGTTCAAAGTCACTTAAATCACCTTTCTTCCCCATTCCGATGCTTGGTTTGAACTTCAGCAGATCGTCTTGACCGTGCCTACATGCCTAAATGCATTGAGTTGCTGCCACGTGATTGGCTGATTAGATATTTGTGTTAATGAGCAGTTGAACAGGTGTACCTAATAAAGTGACCAGTGTATATATTATGCTGTTGCAGTCACAGGAGAAAGAATGCTTTCTGGGTGATGATAGTTTTTAAGATAAAAAGGTAGTTACACAGAAAAATGTATTTTCATTCATTTTATCTTGAATAATTCTTATGTCTACAAAAATATGGAAATTCCATTGAATTTGTACCAAAGTAAGAATGATGGGCAAAATATAAAAATACATGAATGTTGTGCAAGTAGCAACCCCTAGGCATGAGCACATGACATACCATATGGCACGCACATTTCAGGCTGCAGAGACATCTAAAGCAGAATTATTCAGTTTAAGCAAATAGCCTACGTACACACGGCATTTACAACTGCACACCCCATATCTGTGGGATTAATGCAACAGGCAAATGTTGTTAATGTAACACTGGTCCATGTTGGTTGAAGTATTGGGGGCGGGGAAATTGTATTTTCAAGACATAAATACAAGGGCAAAGTGGAAAGGGTTTTACAAGAGGAGAAGAAGATGTATGATGAAGGTGTGCCTGTATGTCAGGATGTGACATTGCCATAAGATTAAAGATTAAAGGAGACATGCAATTGACAGTTTGAGTCACATTGCAGCGGTCACAGCAGAACGTCTAACCTTATATTTAAACAATTTAACATCTGGACCATCTTAAGACTGATGTGAATTTTTCTATTGAGACACTTAACTACATTTCAGTGCTCATGAAGTTAAGATAAACCTAATTTTCTTAACTGCATAGGCTGTTACTTTTGTTTTTGTGGTGGCAGTTTGCTGTTGATTGATTCATGTTCGAAAGCTTTAAATGAGCCATTTTTACATTTATAGCATACATGCTTTGCCTCAATTTAACCAACATCTCACAGGCATCAAAGACTTTGCTATGGACTTTGGGAGATTGAGGCAAACAAAATAGAACTGGCGCATACACACTGTCCAGATAAAGCTAATAGATATAAATGTGGTGTTGCCACACAAATAATGGAGACAAGCCAAATAACCCTTTTTTCTGAGAGTGTAGTTGTTGAAAATAGATAGCCTATGTTTACTTTTTAAAATAGTTGCCTGTGCCCATCAGAGTCATACACTGAATTAACTGTTTCACAGTTTGCCCTGTAATTTGTTCATAGAGCTTACACAAATATTGATTTAGCAATGCAAATATGGCACTGATACTTTAAAATATCATGACAATGTTTCCACATTACATTGGTTTTCCAAATGGTAGAGTGCTACACATGGCTTAATTTCAGATAAAATATGCTCATCACAGTGTGTCAGTGGGTTGAATTACTGAGGCTTCAAATGTTTTCTGATAAAAATGCCACATTAGGCTATATAATGTGCAAACTGTATGAATACAATGAATGAATGAATGAATAATAATGTATCCTGTTGATACATTTGCACTTAGCACAGACTGGACTGTGCCAGTGGCAACTGTGGCCAGTCATGCAGTCCTCTGACTGTACAGTAGCTGCAGCTCAGGTAGTGGATTGCAAAGTGAATGGGAGCCTGTGCTAGTTTACGCCTTCCCACATTCTTTTATTTTTCCCCCTACCCAATCGTTTTAGCCCTTGCATTAACTAAACTGATTTCTTGGTCAACAGATATATAATCCATGGGTGGCAGAGACCTTCGTATGTTCGTAACAAATCACAGAGCAGAAGATATAGGTGAGTCAACTTTAAGGATAAAAGAGCTGTCAATCAGTACAATTTAAATATGACATGCAGTAAACTTATATTACGTGTTCTGTGCTTCTGTACGTCTCTCTGTAGCATCTGCTATGATCGTAAATTAATGCTGTAATGTGCATTGTGCTAGTTTCAAACTCCTGGTGGGTGCTACACTGCAATACATTGGTGGTGGTGGAGGAGAGGTTCTCCGTCATCACTGTAAAACACTTAGAGTTTGCTACAACTGCTAAATATATGCAAGCCATTATTATTATTATTATTATTATGATTATTATTATTATTCACAAATTGACAAAAATGAATTGGTAGAAGACTATGGTTAGATTAATATGGCCATGTACTACTCTGTCCCATTGGTTTGGCTTTTGTTGTCCATCTCTGAAGGATCACTGGGGAGGCAAATGACATTTTGCTATAAAAAACATTCTTTACTTTCTCTAAAGCTTGTGTTTTTCCATGTGTGTCATTCCCCTTTGAAATTTGTTTTTTCTTCCTCTGGTGCAGAAAAGCTGACCCTACGAATAAAAGATGGTTTGGGAAGCACCAAGTACAAACCATTGCAGTATGAGCAATTACAGCCCTTGCTCGATGCCAAAAGACTTGCTTGTGCACGCACCGTACAAAAGGTAAGGACATACAATTCTGCAGCATTTGATTTTCTTTAGAAGGTCTAATTAATGAACCTGTGAAGAATCCTGATTTTGCATTTTTTTTGTTTGTTTTGTTCTATTTTTACAATTTGTTGTTACCCAGTTTGACATTCCAAATTTTCTCACATCACCCACGCAAGGAGGACAGAGTAATCCTTATGGTATAATCACTTTGTGCACAGTACAGATGAAAGAGTTTGTAGACGACAATATTCAGTAATTTCTTTTATGTTTCATGTCAACAGAACGCATTTCTCCATTTTGAAATCCATAAGATACTGAAGGATTTTAGGGGGCTTTCTGCATTCCTGCCACCACTGATGACAGTGTCTGTTGACAGTGTTACTGATGAAGTGTCAGTGATGGCAAAAGAGTCTGAGTGATGACAGAGTGACTAGCAGCTTACCATAGATGTATAGATATTTAACAAGATCAGATAATACATTGTTAGAGAAGGCACACTGCTGTACGAGATGTACGAGAAATGATGATTGATGATGCTACTGGCTGACTGCAGAAGACAAATGGTAAATGCTACTAAATTTTCATACCTGTAAAATATTTTCTTTGAACAAAAGAGAAGAATATCTGGACTAGTATGAAAGTCCTCTTTGAAGGAATTATCTACTTAATAATTGCTTCATGAATTATGGTTCAGTTATAATTTATGTACAGCATTTATATATCAGTGAATATGATATTTGGGAGGTTCAGTTGTTCAACATTCTAATTTGGACACCCTGGCTTCTTCCTTTATAAACACTTATTGTTACCATCAAAAATATATTTTCATGGCATATAGTCAGGTCCATAAGTATTTGGACAGTGACACAATTTTCATCATTTTGGCTCTGTATGCCACCACAATGGATTTGAAATGAAACAATCAAGATATGATTTAAGTGTAGACTTTCAACTTCCACTTAAGGGTTTTGTCAAAAATATTGTATGAACAATGTAGGAATTACAACCATTCTTATACATAGCCCCCCCCCCAATTTTAGGAGCTACTGCAGCTGTCTTCAGTTCCTGCTTGTTCTTGGGGCGTTTTGCCTTCAGCAAGTGAAATGCATGCTCAATTGGATTCAGGTCAGGTGATTGACCATTGCAGAACATTCCACTTCTTTGCCTTAAAAAAGTCTTGGGTTGCTTTCGCAGTATGCTTCGGGTCATTGTCCATCTGCACTGTGAAGCGCCGTCCAATGAGTTTAGAAGCATTTGGCTGAATCTGAGCAGATACTATAGCCCTATACACTTCAGAATTAATCTTGCTGCTTTTGTCAGCAGTCACATCATCAATAAATACAAGGGAACCAGTTCCAGTGGCAGCCATACATGCCCACGCCAGAAGACTACCTCCACCATGCTTCACAGATGAGGTGGTATGCTTTGGATAATGAGCAGTTCATTACCTTCTCCATACTCTTCTCTTCCCATCATTCTGGTACAAGTTGACCTTTGTCTCATCTGTCCATAGGATGTTGTTCCAGAATTCTACAGGCTTTTTTAGATGTTTTTTGCCAAATCTGGTCTTCCTGTTTTTGAGGCTTACCAATGGTTTACATCTTGTGGTAAACCCTCTCTATTTACTCTGGTGAAGTCTTCTCTTGATTGTTGACTTTGACACAGATATGCCTACCTCCTGGAGGGTGTTCTTGATCTGGCCAACTGTTGTGAAGGGGTTTTTCTTCACCAGAGA
This sequence comes from Anguilla anguilla, assembly GCF_013347855.1. Taxonomy (NCBI): domain Eukaryota; kingdom Metazoa; phylum Chordata; class Actinopteri; order Anguilliformes; family Anguillidae; genus Anguilla; species Anguilla anguilla. Next base: position 37,090,412 of record NC_049203.1, on the reverse strand, counting down.
AAGTATTCTTCTGTCATCCACCACAGTTGTTCTCCGTGGTCTTCCGGGCCTTTTGGTATTCCTGAGCTCACCAGTGCGTTCTTTTTAAGAATGTACCATATAGTTGATTTGGCCATCTCTCTGATGGGTTTTTTGTTTTTTTTCGGCCTAATGATGGCTTGCTTCATTACATTACATTACATTACAGGCATTTAGCAGACGCTCTTATCCAGAGCGACTCACACAACTTTTTTACATAGCATTTTACATCGTATCCATTTATACAGCTGGATATATACTGAAGCAATTTCGGTTAAGTACCTTGCTCAAGGGTACAACGGCAGTGTCCTACCCAGGAATCGAACCTACGACCTTTCGGTTACAAGTCCAGTTCCTTACCCACTGTGCTACACTCCGTCCTACACTCCTCCGTGCTTCACCGACAGTGACAGTTCTTTGGTCTTCATATTGAGAGTTAACAGCAACAGATTCTAAATGCAAATGGCACACTTTAAATCAATTCTAGACCTTTTATCTGCTTACTTGTAAATGAAATAATGAGGGAATAACACACACCTGGCCATGGAACAGCTGAGCAGACAATTGTCCAATTACCTTTGGTCCCTTAAAAAGAGGGGGGAGACCACATATAAAAAGTGCTGTAATTCCTACACCGTTCACCCGATTTGGCTGTAAATACCTTCAAATTGAAGCTGAGGGTCTGAACTTTGAGCTCATATTCTTTATTTAATTTCAACTCCAATATGCTGTGGTAGACAGCTAAAATAACAATAACTTTGTCAATGTTCAAATATTTATGGACCTGACTGTACATAAAAAAGCTATTCATAATGTTTTTCATGGGGATGAGACTGTGCATGTGTAACTTTGGCATCCGTTCCATTAGCCTACATTTTGATTTGATTCGAGAGACCCGTTATGCATCTAGGGGCTAAGAGGGAGTCAGAAAATATGTGGTGAAGGAGAGGTTTATATTATGGTTCATATTATGGTAAACAAAATTCACTGAATAGTTAATTAACAGGTAGAAAGGCAGAAATAGAGCAAAGAGGATAGAGTAGCATTAAAATGCATTAAAATGCCAAATTGCATTCTTAATTCCACAAGAATGTATCCTGTGTATTTATAATTGTTTCATAGCTTTTAAAGTGATATAAATACATTTTAAAACAAGATTTCAGATTTTACCACCCAGAAAATGTCAGGTGGCGCGACCATATATGAATTTTGAATAATACACTTTTAATGTATTTACCACTACTGAAAACCTGCAAATATGAATCATTGTAGTGTGCAAAATACACATCAAATGGTAAATTCCAATGGTATTTACTTTGGTAATTTCTGGTAATTTCTTTATTTATGGCAGTTTTATTCCATTTATAGAAACGGCCACTTCTTTTTGTTTTCAAACACCTTATTTTCCATAGAGAGAAAGAAAAAAACTTTTTTTAACAGTAAAAATTATATGTATACATTATTTAAAGATTTTCAGTTATATTTCTGATTTAATTTTGCAGTTGCAATGGGAATGGATACATTTAAATGTAAATTTGCTGGTCGCACCACCTGACCATGACCAGTCGTGCCACCTGACATTGTGCTGAATAACGATTGATATTCACAAAATAAAAAGAAGGATATGTAAATGCATTTTACTCTGGTTTCATTTGACTTTTATTTGAAACCTGAGCATTTTATACTGAAACTTAATCATACAATTACATTTAATTCAGGCCAGCATTCAAAACAACACTGCGTGTTGAGGATGCTTGTGGTTGCTCCCCATCCTGCACATTCATGTTGGGAATAACCTGATCAGGAGGGTTAGGCTGAGCCTCTACTAGAAGAACAACTTGATCATCTGCTGATGAATTCATATATTCAGGTGTAAAGTTCATTATTTTGTTACATTAAATTCATTTGGCAGACGCTTTTATCCAAAGCGACGTACAAAAAAGTGCATTTTCATGATCGTAGACAACTGCTGAACACGGGTTCAGTAAGGTACAATTACTTATTTTGTACAGCTATTTCTAGCCGAGAACAATGAACACTATCCTGGTCTAACATCTGCAAAGCCAAACTAGGCAGAAGAATAAGCTACAGTATTAGGACAAATACAATTTACCAAGAAGTGCAGGGATGGGGCAACATGTAATAAGTGACAGGAAAAAGGGGTTTTTTTTTTTTTTTTTTTTTAATATATACAGCGTGGTGGTGGTTATTCTAGGTATAGTCTGAAGAGATGAGTCTTCAGGCCACGGCGGAAGATGGATAGTGAGGGGGAGGTTCGGAGAGGGACGGGGAGTTCGTTCCACCACTGGGGAGCTAGGGTGGAGAAGCTCTGTGATCCCTTCGGGCGGGTGGGAGGGGTTACAAGACGCCCTGCTGCCGCAGAGCGGAGTGGTCGAGCAGGCACATAGAATTGAGTCATGTCCTGCAAGTAGATGGGGGCTGTCCTGTTGGCAGCAGTGTAGGCAAGGGTCAGGGCTTTGAATCGGATCCTGGCAGCGACCGGTAGCCAGGGAAGTGATCGCAGCAGAGGAGTGACGTGGGAGAATTTGGGGAGGTTGTAGATGAGTCGGGCAGCGGCATTCTGAATCATCTGTAGTGGCTGTATGGCACAAGCTGGCAGGTTTACAAGGAGAGAGTTGCAGTAATCAAGGCGAGAGGTCACCGTAGCCTGGACGAGCAGCTGGGTGGAGTGCGTCGTCAGGTATGGTCGAATCCTCCTGATGTTGTATAGGAGGAATCTGCAGGACCGTGATGTTGCCTTGATGTGCTCCTTGAGGTCCAGTTGGTCATCCAGGACCACCCCCAAGCTCTTGGCAGAGTGAGAGGCAGTCACTGTGGTGCCATCAACCGTGATTGAGAGTTCACGAAGCAAGGAGGTCTTGTACGGGAAGAAGAGCAGCTCAGTTTTGTTGAGGTTGAGCTTCAGATGGTGGCTGACCATCCAGGTGGAGATTTTGTCCAGTGCCCTGTGCTTTTTCCCACAGCGTGCAGGCAGGACTGCCGCCGTGGGCTATGCATGGCAAATTGTGGTCACTCACTCATTCATGGACGACCTTTGAGGGACATTTTGTGGGACGCATGCGCAGGTGGTGCTTCGTTTAGTAAGATGTTTAGTAGGACGCATGCACAGGTGGTACGGCACGACATTTTTAAGTACAGAATTATCGCCCAGCGTTACTTTAGCTAACCCTAACATGTTCGCGTATCGCCTACTTTAGTTAACCTAGTTAGTACGTACGAACCGCCTACTTTAGTTAAGCTAGTTAGCGCGTACGGATTCTATCCTGCACGCATGAGTAAGAGCTAAGGACACACAGCTACAACCACCGATACAGATGTATGGACACACGGAGGACAACAAATAACGTTACAGAGGTGAGGACATGCCATAGCTAGCTAGCTATATAGTTAGTACAGGTGCGCCGTGGATCTGGACGGTTTTGTGCTTGTTTTGGTAGCTCCTCCATTGCTGCCTTGTTTTTTCTTGTTGTGCCTTAGAGAGCTGACTTATTGGTGTTTTCAGTATTTTCCCCTCATTCTTACTTTTTTTGATAACTAAAAAAGAAATATTCAGGTGACTAAGAGCAAAACCAGTGCTTACCAATGACAATGTAACATACCTATCTCTAAAAAAGATACACGATACCTTGCATTTGTTTTGGCAAGGTACTCTGCCTTTGCAACTGGGTCATTTTTTAAACAATCTCTATGCCGTGCTATTTTTTCTTTGCTTGATAATGGAATCTACAAAAATGAGTGAAAAAATAATAACTTAAAGGTGCAATATGCAACTTTGAGTATCAATTTTGGTTATATAGTCCTATATTCTTGAAGAGTAGGACTTTTTCACCTTTAAACAACTTAATATCATACAGAAAGATGTATATATTTAAGAAAATGTATTTAATATCTTCAAACACAAACATTTTTTTCAAATGGTGTAACTGTAATTCTGGTTGTGCCACCTGACATATTGGTCGCACCACCTGACTTTTCAAATCTAGCAGGCATTAACTTGGACACCTGTATACATTTTTGTCCTTGTACTCAAGGTTATACATGTATTTTTTAAATCAAATACACATTTTTATAATAACACCACATTTTCATAGTTTTCCAGGGGTCATACCATCTGACATGGTAAGTTGAACTAACCTCACCATTACTCAGAAACATCAAATTATGTCATATTTGTGGGAGAGTTACTAACTTTGTTACTGCATCACAGGGGTCCTTTGGGGTCTTTTGTGTGGTGTCACACCCTGTTACATGGTTTTCTTAAAGGCACAGTACATAAAATGATGTCTTTATGTTGGTCAAAAGTTTTTTAAGTAATAGAATAGTTTTGAAATAGGACTGTTACACTACTTTCCATCATTTATAAGCAATCTAACATAAAATCATGCCAAACTATTTGATTAGGAATTTTATTGAGAAAATTAACCTTTTTATTGCAGTTGAATTTCAATAAAATGAGAAGGGTTTCTCATAAAGGAGATATTGTAGTGCAATTTGATATATAACATTTTTTATTATTATTGTTTTTAGGAAAGTAATGAATTTGGACACAAAAAAATCATGTCATGTCATTGACCCATGAATTTTGAATTAAAAGAAGCAAGATCAAGGTAAAGATGGGTGAGAACAGGACCAGGAAATATAGGGGATCATTCAGGTTTTTTTTTTTTTTTTAAAGCAGAAGGTAAATCATACATTGTAGATTTCAGAGAGAGAGAGAGAGAGAGAGAATTGAGCATGAGCAGTGACAGATCCCAGAATTTGATTGAATGATATAACTGAATGATTTAGGCTACAATGTCATATCCAGGAGAGAGATGCAGACAAATCAAGCAGTAACAGCATTATCTGTTTCTGCCCAGATAACAGAACACTGTTATGCTTGGAAAGGAATAAACAGAGAATACTGGGGGAAAATTCATTTTGTTCTCATGAGATATATTTCTATGAAGTATTTTTAGTACTGTGGTCTATAAATCAAGTGTTTACATGTTTAGAAATGCATGTTATATGTTGTATCTCTTTGTACTGCTTGTTAACACTAACCATGGTTGTGTCAATTAATTTGCATTTATCATGTCAGTTTTTCCTATAAGTCACATTGCTTCTTTGTGGCTGAAAACTAAATGCTGAATCAATATATAAGCATTTTAAAATATGCAGCACATATGTATTGTTACAAAGCCCTGACAGAGTACATTTTCTAGAGATGATTCAAAAATCAGGAGAACAGACAGTGGCAGTTGAGAAAACAATAGAACAGAAAACAGACAACAAAACAGAAACACATTAGGGCCAGTGAACGGCTATATCGATCAGTTCACTACAGGAGTATTGAGAATGGTGGCAGGATGGATAGCACTCATGAGACTTGGCATAGTACAGCGAGGGACTTACCACATTGGCCAAGTTCAGAATGTTTGGGTCTAAAGATTCCTATGCAGTGATTCAGATCATTTTACATAAAATGATCAAATATCATATTAAGTCTGCTTAAATGAAAATCTTTGCCAGTCCAAACAACAAGCTGGAACCAGATAAAACATCAAGGAATGAATGAGCCAGTATGTTGTAGGTACAATTGAAACTACCATGCACTTGACAGTAAAATTAGTAACTTTTAAGGAAAACATTTAATTGCCCTTTAGCTTTAGCTAAATGCACATTGTGGCAAAATTTCAGAATATAGATAATCAATGAAAATGGAATTAACAACCAAATCCTAGCACATACACAAAAAGGCATTTCCAAAGACATGAGGCAGCAGACCAAACTATAAAATAGCAAATCTTATGCAGGTCACAGGAATTCCCCTCATTTTAAACAAGGAAGTGAATGAAAAGTACAATATAGTATAAATATTCGGGGGTCTGTGGAGGAATAGGCCAGTTTACTTTCTCAGTCTGCTCCCAGTGAAATCCCAGCAGCCAGTGTCAGTGTCAGCAGTGTGTCATTATCTTTGCTTTTGAATTATTTCAATGTAGCACTGTATATTTACTTGAATATACCGTCTGAAGAGAATATGGTCATTCAAAGTTTATGTGACACATGAAAATGTCAAAACCCAATTATTTATAGTGGAAAAAATATGAAATTCAGCTGTGTTACCCTTAAAATGTTTCAAAATGAATACACCATGTGTTTGAACAGGAGAATTATTGACTGTGGTACTGGAGCATTTGTGATAATGTAATTAGGAGGAAAAAGAACCCAAGTTTGGGGCTTTATTGTGTGGACGTGTGATGCTGTTTGTCAAATTTGTATGTTTACATGAGGTCAGAGTGTACAGACCTTAACGTTCTTAAGGGCTGAGCGTCTGTGGTCATTGTGGTTGTTTCTGTAACAAACTTTGAAAAGTGCCAACCTCTTGGCACTGTACAGGTATGTACCATAGGTATGTATGTACAGAGGCCTATGCATGTATGTGTGTGTGTATGTGCGCATGTGCTCTCCCTTCCAAATTTATTGCCATTGTTAATAAAGATGAGAAAAAGGCTATGTAAAATGAACACAATTACTGAGCTATGTATATTTTCTGTTGAATAACATGGAGCACTGCATTCTTTAATTCTAATACAATTAAGTAATAATTTACGCTAAATTATTGGCACCCCTAAAGATCTTTTAAAATCAAATCACCAAACAAAATCCACATTAACATTGTACTTTTTAAGGCCATCTTCCTTGGTTTTCACAAAAATGAGGCAACGCATGTAAAATCCATTTGTCATCCATCACCATGGGTAAAGGGAAAAGAAAATCACAAGTTAAACGAAACAAAAGGTTCTTGATTTATGTAAATAAGGCAATGGGTGCAAAAGATAAATACATTTGTAAATATATCGCTTTGCATTATTAGGTTCATAATTCAGAGGTTTTAATCACTGGAACAGTACTAAACATGCTGAGTAGAGGACGGACGTTCATCTTGCCCCCTCAAACAGTGAGAAAGATGGTTTGGGAGGCAAAGAAAAATGTAAGGGCTACAGTCTGAGAATCACAAAACTTGGCTGTATCATGGGGCCAAAGTTTCTGAATCTAAGATTAGACACCACCTTCCTGCCAATAGGCTATTTGGAAGGGTTCCCAGAAAAAAAAGCCTTTATTGAGAGTAATCAACAAATTTCAGTGCCTAGAGCTTGCTAAATGACTTTGGCACTTGGTTTGGAACCGGGGGCTATGGTGAGATAAGACAAAAATAGAACTCTTTGGCCACACACACAGCAGTGAATCTGGCATTAGAATAATGATGCATGTGCAGAGAAAAACTTCAAACGTACTGTAAAATATGGTACGTTTTGCTTCCTCTGATCCTGGGGGCCTTGTTAAGCCCTACCAGTTACTGGGGCATTTCAGCCAAAAATCTGGTTGCCTCTGCCAGGAGGCTAAATTTTGGCCACAAGTGGATTGTCTAGTGAAACAATAAGCCTGAGCACACACCATAATTTACAAAAAATTTATTTTAGCCCCGTTGAAAACCCATGATTTCGAATTGATGCGAGCAGCCCAGGCAGGGCTGCCAGTAGTTGAGACACAATTGTTTTGGAAATAAATGTGAAATGCAGTTGATTCATTAATTATGCAGTATATTAAATATAATATTACAAGCATTCCTCGTGTTGGAACATTGCAGTAGATCTCAAAACTAGTTATTATATATTTATTTTGTACAGTTCTTTGGTACACTTTTATGAACAATATTATAAATATATATATATAGGCTATATATTGCTGTGTGTGTGTGTGATCCCACGTTCTCAACACATTTTGTGGAATGCTGTTTTTTAAATGGAAATTTAAACGTGCGTGAACTGTATGGTCAGCGACCTGACATTTATTACAACCCAAATTTTACTGTTAACACTGGAGTCATTAAGTTAAGGCGAGAAAGCTAATGATTGTGCCCATGAGTTACTCAAGAGTTGAGAAATTGCCAGCTGTGCTTTGAGCCAAGCACTTAATTGAAATCTATTTTGTTGTCATGCCGCAAGTCAAATGATATATTTAAGTACAATTTATAAAAGCTGCTCTGTTTGTCAGTGTGTAAATTACATTTCTTGTTTATTACAGTCTAATTATCTGCCGTGGTTACCTCTGTAGGTCCACTGTGGTATGGAGCAATGCAGTGTCTTACTTGGGAGATGTGGAAATCAATTCCTGCAGTGAATGCATGCTCTGTAACAAAACTGCAGATTGAAATTGCGCTCCCCTTTCTTTACTCCCATGGGAAATGTGTTCACTACGTGTTACCCATGTTCCAGTTTCTTGTTTCAATGTGACAGTGTGTTTTACCTTCAAGTGTTCAGTACATTTTGCTTCAGTCCCTACAGACTGGGAGTCCTTCAGCAGAAATATCATAGATGGATTAAACACCAGCACTGCAGAGTTATTCTTTATGGTGTCCCACTGTCCTTCACTTGCAAAATCCCTCATGCTTTATACAGTTTTATGTGAGGGTTAATTTATACTGTGATTTTCAATAAATTTCAGTTTGACTGATCTCTAGCCAATCAGAATGTAGCCAGGAATTATATTGCATTATATTGAATTATATTTTGTACCAATCATATTGTTTATAATCATTCAGTGGTTCTCATTTTGTAAATGTTTGATGTGGTATGTGATGTAATAACCAGGCAATCAGGCAATATCACTGTCGTTGTTTTTTTTTTTTTTTGTCTTTCAGCTAGGGCACTCATCTTGAGTTTGTGAATATCAGGGCAGAATCAGGGCAATGCTTATTCATTGCAGATACATATAAAATTTTATAAACAAATATTATAAATGGCTATTGCAGGGACTAGTCTGCAAATCGGGCGGATGTTGGGAACCACTAGTGAAGATGGATTATTCAAATGTTTTTCATTTCAGAAGAGTGTCACAGACATTTAATGATCGCAGTGAGTCAGGGCTTCAGTTTAACGTCAGATTCAAAAGATGTTTCCTTTAGCACAGTTTCTCCATTACTGCACTGAGGCATTGGCTTTTCTGCTTGATCCACAGTGAAGACTGCCCCCTATTGGCTGACCCACACCACTGCCATCAGCAACCAGGTCTTACCATCCAAGGTCTAGCCAAGCCAAGCCCCAATTAGCTCCAGCCACATGCCAGGTGAAAGGTACAGGGGGATTTGGCTGCTAACTAGGTAGTCTAGGATATGGACAGATTCTGGTTGTGTGATGTAATGTTTGCAGTTCCCCCCATGTATTGCACTAAATGAGAGTTTGGTAGCATATTGAACTGAGGTGAAGCCTTGTTCCAGATTCAGAAGACCCAGCAAGTGGCACAGAGGACCAGGGAGAACACACTCTTGAGGCAACACAGGGAGGTGTGGATCCGGGAGCAGGCCAAATTAATGAAGGCTGGGTAAGGCTTCTGACATTACCTCATACTCCTGCACAGTCCCGGACAAAATCTATGTTTATATTTTGGTGAATAAGGCAAACAACATTGTGGGTGATCAGAGGCACCCCCTTGCCTCCTCATTTGAATTGTTGCCATCTTTTACATTACATTACAGGCATTTAGCAGACGCTCTTATCCAGAGCGACTTACACAACTATTTTACATAGCATTTTTACATTGTATCCATTTATACAGCTGGATATATACTGAAGCAATGCAGGTTAAGTACCTTGCTCAAGGGTACAACGGCAGTGTCCTTACCCGGGAATCGAACCTGCGACCTTTCGGTTACAAGTCTAGTTCCTTACCCACTGTGCTACACTCCGTCCATCTGGGCGACTATATCGCCCCCCTCTATTTACTAAAAATAGATCCAAGTTCTCATTTGTTCCACAGGCCATTAAGCTTCTAAATGGGTAATGCACTAGCACTTTATCCCCCATGCACTTTGACCACTCCTTCCTACCCCCATCTTAACTATTTATTTTTATTTCTATTTTTAAAATATAAAATTTTAAATTTTGCACCTAATTTATTGCAATGTGTGAAGTATGTGTATGAGTATGTCTATTAGTGTTTTTTGTGATGTTATGATGAAATGCCTTGTGATTATGCTGCAAACCAATTTCCCCACGGGGACAAATAAAAGTGTCTATCATCATCATCATCATCATCATCCAACATATCATTTATAATCATGTGATCAGAGAGTTGCTGATAGCAACAAACTTTTAAAAGCACCTTGAATGGGTTTGACTTTGACAGCCATTTTCTATTCTAGAAGTGCAGAAGATAATAAGAATATAGCAGAATATAATGGGCCATTCACTGAATATGAAGCAGATATGAGGCATACCGTGTGGCATGTAAGTGTAGTACTATATAAATGAAGTGTTGGGTTGCATTCTCTCACCTCCCCATTATTTTTCCTGCCCGTGGAGGCGGAGCCGCGACATCGCTGCTTGCCATGGCATTGCAGTTCTGTTATCCAGCAGACTCATCAGACTGTGGTCCTGCTGGGGAGGCTATTCTGCATTCAGTGCAGTGTGCGAAAAGGACAGCATTAGCTGCAGGACATATCCCTGCTCCCTGGGTAATGAACGTACCTGAGTGCTCCAAGGTTAATGACGTACACAAGCGCTCGGGCCTACAGCAAATGCCTTGCGAAGGTGCCAGAACTGGGGAATGTTTTAGCCAGAGGGAGAGAGAGAACCAGTAAAAAAAAAGTTTGCCTACTGTTGTAGCTTCATTCGATTTTAAAGCGTATCCATAAATCAAAATGTCGAGAGTTGGAATGTGTACATTTTTCTGATGTTTTCTCCTTTGATCCAGGGAAACGGCAGAAGCGGACCTTGTGAGTTTTCTGGAGAAAAATGGAAATAGCTTCATATCACAGATGCGAGACTACGGTATAGCTTCCCTTCATCAAATCTTGCCACCTGTGTTGCTTTGTGTATATTGAAAACACAGTGCTGTGTCTGACGCTTCACCGTGTTAAAGAGTAGCTTACAATTCAGTGGCTGTGCCCTTGTGGTTGCAACCATTCGGAGTTTTGATGCATTGCATGCCATACCATAATAGCCCTGTAATATGGTCTGGATAAGAGCATCCACAAAAGAAATGACTAATAAAAATTTTAATTCTATGTGTCCCAGGGCTGATCCTGGAGCGGGAGCGGGAGGGATTCAGAGATGCTACAGTAAAGCCCATCTGGCAATTAAAGGAGGACCTGCAATATAGGCTGGCTGAAGTGCGACAGCACACATCACAACATTCCATTCACTCACAGATCTCTGACTGGGATTCAGTACTGCAGGAGGTAAGGACCAGGGTTGCCAGGTGTATTTAAAAATGTCCTTACCTGCAGATCTCTGACTGGGATTCAGTACTGCAGGAGGTAAGGACTAGTCTTTACCTGCGGATCTCTGACTGGGATTCCTTACTGCAGGAGGTAAGGACCAGGGTTGCCAGGTCTATTTGAAAATGTCCTTACCTGCAGATCTCTGACTGGGATTCAGTACAGCTGCTTGATTGATTTCAAAACAATAAAAGACAGGCAGATATAAACTGGGTTCCACAGACGATAGACCATAATGTTGCGCAGCAAAAATAAGGCCTTTGCCCTCAGCAGTGCGTGTCATTACAAAAAATGAACATCTAAAAACTTCCAGATGACTTTTCAGTGACTCTCTTAAGCTTAAATACCCTGAACTGCAATGCGAAAATAGCCAAGGACACAACAATTGGCACTTGACTTTACTTTTCTGAATTGAACCCTAATCCCACTTTGTTACCTTGATGGGTCGATACCGTTACAACTACCAGCCATTTTTATGAATAGCACCCACAGAGGAATGACTGTGTTTCTCACAAGTCAGCACGAAGCCTCCTTTTGTTAGACATCCTCAGAATAGAAACTGGATTTGCAATAAATAAAAAATAAATAAAATTCATTAAATCGTGATTCACTGGCTTGTTCCCTCACAACTCATTTCTAAGTTGAAGGAAATTGTGAGAAGGAGAGTGTTATAGAAATGTCTGTGACGATGGACAATGTGTGTATATTAACACAACCCTTCTTCTGTTCAGTTTGTGCCCCTAGCTTATCTCTCACCCGTCCTCCCGCTAGTATTTCTGTGCCTGCCACGCATCCATTCAATCAATTCATGTCCCTCAAACTGTGAGCTGCAGCACAACGATAGTAGATTATGTAGGCCTCCATTCAGCCTCACAACAATCCGCCGTGTCCTTTAACTGTGAGTTTCAAATTTAAACAAGTAGATTAATTATGTAACTTTTACTGTACAGTTCATGGACTATTGTTAAGTTTGAATGCACCATTAATGACAGTTTCCCTTTTCTTCAAGCAAATACATTTAAAAGTAATCCTAGTGAACTCAAAATCTCAGTGAATTTTGTAAATTGCAAAACTTGATTACATGTGTTATAGTTATTTTGTCAGTGGGTTTATGTGTTACAGCCAAATGTCTTGAATTAATACCATTACAAATTGATCACTGATTTAAAAAAAAACGTTTTTGGAAATACAAGGACATACTTTGTTTGTAAAAATGAATGGGAATTAAAAGATGGTTACATTTTATTTATTGTGTTCATCAGCATGAAAGATAAGGCACAATGGTATTAGATTGATTAGATGCCTTAGGTACATAATGACTCATTGGGTCAGAGAATGCTGCTCACATCAATAATTATTAATAATACCTTGTGCATTTATGTATCAAAGAGGGTTCTTTGCAGAAATTAATTTTATGTAATTTCGTTCCGCTGTGAAAAACTGAAGTGCATGGACCTGTAATTGCCCATTTCAAATACTCTGTCTCACATTTAATTAATAAGTATTAGGCCTATTTTTACAAAATGCAATAATGGCGTGGGAGATTATGCCCACTTTGTCGCCTCTGTAATATTAATTCCCATTTATTTATTTTTTTGTGGAAATCTCCAGGATTTTTGTTCTACATGCAATAGAAATAAATATATTTGCATATTTAGACAGTGCATGCTGTAGTATCCTGAAAGCATATATATGTAAATTATATATATATAAAATCATTATGCCCGGATGTGTGACATTTATGTGGTTTTAAATTTAAAAAAAGAAAATGGGATTATGTACAGGCTACAACCCACTGCCAGAGCAGTACAAATGTATGTACTGTTTGCATACACACTACACTGTTGTAATCCATGTGTTGGAAGAATTCTGATTAAATGGAATATGTCACAGAAGAGCCTTTAGTGGTAAGAATATGAAATTCAAGATGCAGGAATCATATTTAAGATTAATCTACGCGGAGAATCGCCCACCCGTCCAGATAAGATGGCTCGTTCTTACTTTGCTTTCATATTGATATGTCTTTTCCTCTTTGATGTGCTGTTTTTGCATGCCTAAAGGCATGATATATAAGGACAATTGTCGCAGGGCAGAAAAATGGAGTTCTCTTTCATGTCAAGTCACACTGGAGGGTTTCTGCTGAATGCCTAAAATATAAATGTAAAAATGTCTTATGAAATAATAGTCACTGAGAAACATCATTTTCCTTCTTCATAAATAGATATTCCACAAAAGGCTTAAAACACACTCATATCAAAAGATGCAGCAACAGAATGACAAAATCGCATTGCATTAGCAGGACATTGAAGTCAGAATAGCCATGGTAATGGCACTTGTGATATGAATAGAAGAGCAGCAACTGTAATGCAGTGTTATGTAGTGCTTACATTGTTCAGGGTCTCTATTCATCTCAGAGTAGGAAATAGGTGCTTGAAAATTCCAGGAGTGATGCAAATTTCTCATTTTACACCTAAGAACAAAAATCTTTTTTAAAAAAAACTGTTTTTCTTTACATGTGGCTCTAACCCAGTAGGCATGTGAGAGGCCTCACTAGCTCCCCTGATTAGGGGTTATCTATAGGTGGCTCATCTCTGTGTGAGAAGAACGTATGACAACAGGAGTTATTAAGAAGATGTGCTTGGCAGGGAGGCGGTCGAGGTTGCAGGAGTCCTCACAAGCTCTTCAAAACCAGTTAGAAGGCTCTGCATTGAGGAGACAGAGTTGTTAAAAATACATTGTTGTGACAGGGAGGCAGCAGAGAGCAGGATATTTTTTACTCTGGGGGATTTATCATTTTGAGGGTTCGCTGGAGAGGGCAGCTAACCTTGACATAAAAATCATTATTCACTCATTAAAGACTGCGCAATCCAAATCGTTATTTTAATAATCATGTAAGAAATTAAGAACCAAATATAATAAATGCCATGATAGTTAGCACTTGCATTTATGTTGAGATTTTGAATTCTGACTTTTTAATCTGAAAGCAAAAAAAAACAACTCATTGCTGGAGGATTTTATATTGACCATTAAATATCTTATTAGTGATTTAATCAAAAAGGCAGTGGATGCAGTGATGGAAGCCAGGCTTTATATAAAGATTTGCCAGTCTTCCACTTGTATAAATGACTGCTGTTAACAGGGAAGAGGCTTCTGGTGGACATGTGACCCATTTTGCTGCTATGAATGTGGCAGTTTCTTTGAGTTGCCTGGAGCGGGTGGAACCCACGCTGACTGCATCATCGACAGACAACCAGCATGAGGAAACCATGGAGCCTCTTACCTCCTGTTACACCCATGAACGGAGCCAGCCGCTGAAAATGGCTGTGCAGGTCAACGACCATATTGCGTCTGTGCTGCTGGATTCTGGTAGTTGCTGTCCCTTATTTAGCCTTGTTCTTCCTATGAGAAGAACTACAGAAAGGGGTTCTGTATCTTGTGTGCATGGTAGCACAGATGCCTAATTACCACCTTAGCATTGCTTAAAACTGAATGGAAAGTACAGTCCGGCTGCTACTGTTGTCCCCCCACCTACCTGTGCTTGTCTTGGTGGGGCAAGACTGCCCCCTCTTTGGACACTTCTGGGGTCTCACCTGCAATATCCGAGGAAGAAACCAGCACGAGTGATTTGGAAAAAGGACTTCACTCACTCACCTCTGTTCCTCAGATGTGTGGCCTCCAGGTTCTCCCTGTTGCTGGCTTCTCAATCTGCCTTCAGATGCCGCCATGGAGTGAAAATCAAGATCAAGAGAACAATCAACAGCAACAGGGAGTAGTCGACTGCACACTGAAGAACATATTCTCTTGTGCATTGCTGATAGGCCAGTTCAGTACGGCCCAATTAGAAAACCCAAACCTTGCCTCAGCCCTTCACCCGATGATTTTTGATTGCTGTCCAGTGGAAGGAGTAAGTGAAGTTAACTACTCACAATTTGCTTTTCATAATCAGCTCCTCTATCAAGTGGACCTAAGAGATTAGGAAGTGAAACAGTTGCTGTTGGCGTCTAGACAGAATGTCTTTCAGCTGGCACACACTCACTTGATGGCTGCTCACCTTGGAATGAAGAAGACCCTGGACTGCATCCATGTGTGATTCCACTGGTCAGGCATGAAAAGGCTTGTGGAGGATTATTTAGGGCAGGGTGATGTGACCACAGAAGAAGAGATATGATGCGGTTGTCACAAATGGTCCCTTTTCACAACAAAGATACAGTCATTGGTTTGACAAGCTATTACAGACGGTTAATACCACATTTTTAGAAATCCCTTGACAGACTTGACAAAGGCCCATCTGTCCAGCATTATGGGGTGGACCACAGGAACTAAGAAGGTCTTTCAGGACCTCAAGGCAGAGCTGTGGGTGGGACCCATGTTAGTCAGCCCAGAGTACACTTTGCAAAGGAGGCTTTATACTTTCGAGTCCGAGGCACCAGAAACAGGTGTGGGTCCTGTCCATCTCGGAACACCTAGTGTTGGTCATTAGCAGTAATTAACTTCCTTCAGGAACAGAAATATTCCACCGTAGGAAAAGAATGTCTGGCTGTAATGTGGGCTACATTGATGCTTGGGTAATAGCTTCTGGAATGTAGCACACAAGACTGCACACTGGGCCCTGGACAGTATTCTATAGTTTTCCCTCTCTCCACCCCCACCTTTTGTTAAATTCCCCTAATAAACATTTTAAAGGACTGCCTGGATTGATTGATTTTGTTTCACTCTGCCCTGTGGGATGATTGCACACCCTTATTATTGCTACACATATTATTTAGTTTCTTTGTTTCTTATTTGTAATATAACTATTATTTTGATTGCACATTGTCTTTAATAATAACATTGATTGTGAGCAACTCTTTTGGCACTGTATATCAATACCATAATGCAGAATGTGGTGGCCATATATTTCGAGACAGATATGCTATGCACTAATTAGCATCAGGGATGCAATAAAATATTTGTGAGATGTTTTGATTGTGAGAAAAAAACTATTTTTTTATGAAGAGAAATTAGTGGTCTTGGTAGAGGAGACCAACAATTATCTGGACAAATTGCAGAACCTCACAGTTCGGCCCTGCTAAAGAAGGAGAAGTGCTATTAGTGTTGTATTGGAGGATGCATTATTGCTCTCAGGGCCAAGACCAATGCCCCGGAATATGTGCCTTCCAAGACACTAGGTGCATTTCTCACTGTGCACTGAAATTAACGATGCCCATGAAATGTTGTATGAAAATTATAGGGATAGCATGGCTCTGTTCTGTCTGGCCCCAGGTCATCCTTGAACTCGAATATGGTGATGACGACATGACTGGTTTCCTCTTACATGCAAAAATTATTATGCATGCCTAGTACTCTCTTTCCTCATGCAGCAGTACTACAATACATCCGTTCACGAGTTCTGAATCTCAGGGTACCAGGCAGACCTGTGGGACTGTTAACCTGAGTTGGGTTCAGAGGTTTTAAGACTTTAGTTCCTATGTATCTGCAAAAACCACATGTTGTGTTCTTACTTTGGTAGGGCATATGGCTTTTGTTTATTCTGTTTGTACCTGTTTTCTGAAGATTTTCGTTGTTTATTCAGGTGCATTCTGTGAAGGACCAGCAAGAAGCAATTGTAGAAAAGCTACATTCTGAATGTTTGTCACTGGAACAGGAGATCTTTGCATTAGGAATTGAGGTAGGAAAACAGACAAGGCCAGTTACAGTTGTGTTTTAACAAGATTTGATGTTATTAAGTAAACATTTTAAATGTATATACCTTTACCTTTACAGGAGTGTTTCTCTTCTGCACAAGAGATGTTGGGAGATTTGACACAGGTTCCAGAGGAGATCATGAGTGCCTGGTGTCCCTACCCTGATTTGAAGTCTTCACTCCTCCAGGAGTTTCATGCCCTCAGTGAGAAATATGAGTCAAAACTACTGACTATCAGAAAATGCCTGCAGGAAATAGGCAGGTTAGAAATTTTGTTTTATTTTGATTTTTACTTATGACTGACAGTTTTCTTTCCAGAAAGAAAGAAAGAAAGAAAGGAAAAGTTGTTAGGGTAAAGTGAAAATTGGTGAAACTATCACTTTTACCAGGAAATTTTAATAAACACACCTCTGCCACTGTTTCCATGTGCACTTTAGATGGGGAAATATCAAACTTCAGCAGTAGAATGTCATTTCATTTGTGTACCTGACAAAAATACAAATTAGCTTGCATTCAGGCTTCATGCTGCTTTGCATCAGGCCATAAACAGAGCCCAGAATGTTCTTAATCCACTTATTTTGATTTATTCCGAGTAAATTCCCTAGTGCATGGTTTGGCTCAAGTTTTAAAAGGTACAGTTAGACAGGCCACTGTTTGAGTCAGAAAACACTGTACTCCACTTTTGATACTATCACTGTTAACATCTGTTCCTTGCCAAAGAATAAGCTTGTATGAAGTTGGATTTACTCTTGTTTATAGACCTAGGATTGTGAAGATAGGAGTAGAAACCTATTTCCCTGTCTTCAGAATGATATATAATGTTGTGTGAACTGGGGGGACTCGTACTGAAAAGGCGACTCACCAAGCAAAACCTAGCCCAAAACTGTTCTCTTTGACCTGCTGGAATTTAATTTCAGTTTCGGGTTTCAAAATATATATTTTTCCCTATGGAACTGCCTTTCCATGTTCCACTTCAGACTGGGAAACACTGGTGCACCTCATACCAAAGCTAAGCTGAATATAATGTAATAATATTCTCTGAAATGAGTGAAGCAGACAATTTCTGCCTTTAGATTTCTTATCACTTTCAAACTCAATTAAAATAGAGCAGATCCAGTCCTCTGCCAAACACTGGTGGTTTGGGAAATGGAGAGTAAGCATAAAACCTTAGATCTATTCCACAGTGATTTCTCTCCTCTGGGAGGCCATTGGTTTAATGGGTTACTTCAGAAGCAACAGGGAGCTGATTGCATTTAAATGTTATAATCTAGATTTGCCTTGGTAATCACCTCAAGTAGATGCTCAACAGAACTGGTTTCATTTTTTACCCAGACCCCAATGTATTTTATACTGAAGCTGGTCACCAGAAAATAATTGGTACAGTAAACATTGCAATGCAGTTCCACCTTAATGTAAATGTATTTGGTCCTTCAGCAGACTTTTCAAACGGTGTCAAGGACTGTTCTATGAAAAATACAATTGTATTGACTATAATATCTGCTGTTGAATGTTTAGTTCAACCCTGAATTTACTTAAACATTTTGTATTATTTGTTTTGCTGGGGTGCTGGGCACGGGGGATTAAGGGGTCATCCCATTGAGGCAAAGTTCTGGTGCCTGGATGGACCTCAAAGTCTGGTATTGACCATGCTAACTGTGACTGGCAGCCTTGCAGGATGATGCATAATTGGATGTACTGTCGGTGGGACGTCCCAACCTCTGTGCACCAGCTCTCCTGTGGTCATTCGAATAACCACAGTCTGGCTGCACGTGCTGCATATATAGTCCTCCTCAGATCAGTGTGTGTGAGGATAACTTATGAACCGGGTGAAAAGAAGCAGTGGCTGACGTCATGTGTTTCGAAGTAGAGCTTGTGCACCTCTCCACTCTCCTGAATTACAGAGTGGACTGCAGCCATGAGCTTGGCATGAATATTATTCAGCAATCCTGGGAGAAAATAAGAGGTTATAAATAGGTTATAAAAGATAATTAGTCAAGAGTCTAGAATGAATCCCACAATACTTTTTCACATGGATGTATCACCATCTGAACAATTATGTTTTCTCATTGATCTACTGGAGATGCAGATAACAAAAGATGTTTCCCTCATCACCCCGCCTCTCCCCTTTTTCAGATACTGTGGTTGGCCAGAAGAGGATCACATGGTGTTTCAGATGGTCATGAGTCAGTACCCACATGACCTGAACAACTACCGAACTCTCTCCATGGACATGTTACAGAGACTTCTCCCTCACAGATTAAGACAGGAGCTGGTCAGTTTGTATGCTTTTCTTGATGATCAGTGCCTCTGCTTCTCCCTGGTCAGTGTCTTTATATTTCCCTGGTCAGTATTTCTATATCTCCCTGGTCAGTGGATCTATATCTACTTGATCAGTGTCTCCATATATCCCTGGTCTGTGGATCTATATCTCCTTGGTCAGTGTCTCCATATCTCCCTGGTCTGTGTCTCTATATGTCCTTGGTCAGTGGATCTATATCTCCTTGGTCAGTGTCTCCTTATCACCCTGGTCATTGTCTCTATATCTCCCTGGTCAGTGTCTCAATATCTCATTGGCCAGTATTTCTATATCTCCCTGGTCAGTGGATCTATATCTCCCTGGTCAGTGGATTTATATCTCCTTGGTCAGTGTCTTTGTATCTGCTTGGTCAGTGTCTCTATATTTCATTGGTCAGTGGTTCTATATCTCCTTGGTTGATGGTTCTGCTCTTTTCCTGATCGGTGTGTCTGTATCTCTCTCCGGTCCATGTCGGTGCTCTCATAAGGCTGTGCTGTAGATCCGGTGTAGCTGCAGAGGAGAGGATGATGTGCTTGACAGGCTCTGAGATGTGCATTGTCACCTCTGTGGACATGGCTGTCCCTGCTCCCTTCCTCTGCTGCCTCTTTCTACCTGCAGCTCTCCCGTCACCATGACGACCGCCAGAGTACAACTCTCCCTCTCCAAGACTTGTCTCTGTGTCATTTCCAGCTGGGTGCTGCACTTGATGGAACATTCAGCCCTCAGCGTTAGCACAAACCATTCCGTCATTTCCACTGATTCTGTTTCAGTGTCTTTTTTTCCATTTCCTACGAAGAAGCCCTGAGCAACAAAAGATGTTTCTTTTACTCACTTTCTAGCTGCATATCGTTGTCATTACCCTATGCACTGGCCTGAGATAGAGGCCATTATTAATATAAAAAGAATGTTTGTATTTTCAAGAATATTGGTTTATTTGTGACAGGAACATCAAAGCTTTCCAAATAGCACTCTGGCAGAATAATATTTGTTTGAGCAAATAAGGGTATGCCTTTTAGATGAAAACAGACGGTGTTGCATTTTGACTCTTGGGCTACAATCCAGTCCTAATGGAAAACACATATACATCTCAGTAATGATAATTTAAAAGCCATTCTTTTCTAAGTCTGTATATGTATAAAGCAATGATTTTGTAGGGGAACAACCATCATATTATTCTAAAATAGACTGAAACACTCATTGAGTCTTTACGTGATTTCAGACGTACAGCTAATGTGTATAAATAGTACAATCCTAAGCAGGGCTTAAACCATATGGCGTCACTTGAGTATTTGAAACCTTATGAACAGAATGTTCAGTGATCTCTGTACACTCTGTCAGCTTCATTGGGCGGTAGGTTATAATTTTCAGTTTTTCACTGCATTGCTGTCATGCTCTGAGCACACATGGGGTGACAGCTCAGGAGGTAAGACCAATTGTCTGGCAGTCGGAGGGTTGCCGGTTCAAACCCCGCCCTGGGCGTGTCGAAGTGTCCTTGAGCAAGACACCTAACCCCTAACCCCTAACTGCTCTGGCGAATGAGAGGCATCAATTGTAAAGCGCTTTGGATAAAAGCGCTATATAAATGCAGTCCATTTACCATTTACCACACACATGCTCACAATAAGCTGTGACTTCCTTCATCATTTAAAGCTGCATACATCTCCCATACACCCCCATGGTGCTTATGTAAGCTATCTGTTGATTGTCCCATCTAGGTGCCAAAATGTCAATAGCACAGCCCAAAGGTATGTGGTTATTTCTCAAACGGCCGATCATTCCCTTATGGAAACTTGGGTAGGTTTTGTTACATAACTGGCAGGGGACCTATCTGTTATACTCTGCTTAATGAGTTTATGAAACCACTGTGGAATTTTGTCTTCTCTTAATCACTTTTGTGGGATTCTGTGATCATCCAACTCCTATTTATTATTACTGGAGGTATAGTCTCAGAGATGGATTATTGTTCCATAGAAAGTAAAAGAGTTGATTTTTGTGAGACAGTAAAGGAGAATATAAAAATAAACATGGTAGCTTAGTTTAATGCAATTGCTCATTAGACAAAAATCTCTTATTAAAGCTTCCCTTTAATTTAACAGTTGCCTCATCCTTACCTATAAGTGCCACTAGTGTTCAATAAGGTACTTTCTTGTATAAGTTAGTTAATAACTGTCAAAAAGTTAAATTGAAAGTAACACTTAATTCATTTGTTTTTTCAATTCATGTTTATTTCTCAGTTTTCTTTAAAAAGAAATTATTGTTTTAAGATTCAAAAGGGCCTTAAAAATGGTATCATCTCAATTAAAAGTAATAGCTCAGGCTTTTTTTAAGGCTCTTTTGAGTCTATTTTCCAAATGTATAAAGCGAAAAATAAGCCATTGATATCTGGCAACTCAGCTTGTCATGAAACCTACACATTTCCACATTTCCAATGTCAGGTTAGATAACTCGCTTGGTGGCACAGCATAGCATTGGCAGTAGATTTACGTCTCAGCAAGCGTGTTCCTCTGCACAGCTATATTATATTTTTCATCCAGGGTTCCCATGCAGCCACTTATACAGCAAGTCATGATGCCTGTTCAGTCCCTATGGTACGTTCAGTACTAATAAAACATTAATCAGACACATTAACATATTTGTACAATGAGCCATATTCCCATCACATCACATTTTTCAATAAAAAAATAATAAATCACCTTGTTGATGATGTAAGAAACATGTTCTTATTGACCAATACCAAATCCTCCTGCTCTGAGCACTATTAATGTATTTTTTCATAATAAAAACCAACTAATTCAAAATCTCAATAGATAAGTGCTTAATATCACCGTATTTGTTCACTGTTGTTCTTCATTATATACCAATGAAAAAATACTGATTTTCATTGCACAGGATTTCTTGTTGAGTCCTTGAGTTTGTCACCTTTTATACACATCCTGTCAGAGAAACAGCATGAAAAGGCTGTTCTGGCACTTTTGACTTGATTTCTCAAGCTGTTAACCCTGGGAGTCAGGTAAAACTGCACATACATGAAAAGAAATGTCAAATAAAAGCTTCTATCAAATGAATCAGACTTCCTTCCACAATCTTCCCATTGAAGAAATAAATGTGAATCTCTCAAAACTGTTGAACATGTCACATATGGAGGGCTCACTTGGTAATGGCACTTGGTGAGAGTGCACACAGAGGCCTTTAGCCTGGACATTGCTAGTTTGAGATTGGGCTGTGCTGTTAGTTAACATTGACTGGGAGTCCACAGCAGTTGGACACAGTAAGCTTTGTTCCACCAGGGTGGGGGCTGGGCTTAAGTCATCCAGGGCTCTGCCCTCTTGCACAAATGTTATCCAGTTGCTCAACTGACAGCTGCAGTTTATGAGTTATGCTATGAGACAGCTCCTCTCTTCTGAACAATGCTCCTAGCTTGGATTTTAGTGGCATTGTGGTCATGTGAAAGTATAGTACAATTTGTGATTCAAAATGGGAGATAAGGGAGGAAAATCTCAATGTTTTGTTAGATACTGTACGTGTATATATATATATATATATATATATATATATATATATATATTGTAGCAGAACCAGGGGTGTGGGGTTTCCATGTCACAAGTTGAATAACTAAAACACACAAACGAAGTACAATTAAACAAGGAAAGTTTATTGGGGGAAACTCACAAAGGGGAAGGGGGGAAATCAGGCAACCAGTCCAATTCCACAATCCGTATCCATATTCCATGTCCGTATTCCAAAGTCCAAATCCGAAGCCTGGTTCTCAAACAGAACGAGTCGATACACAAGCGGGTAGTCAGGCAGTCCAGGTCACAACAGTAATTCAATTGATTATTCACAATGCTCTCTCTTTCTCTTCTCACCAAACGCGTTTCCCTCACGGTACTTTGCAATTACCTCATGTTTCGGCTCTCGCTTTATCCCCGAGCCTTGAGTGCGTAATGACCGACCGGTGCGTCTGATTATTGCCGGACCTCCTTCTGTGGTTCGGGGGTGGAGCCAACGTGCTGCCAGGTACCTGTCCTCCACTACCAATCCCCGCACCTCTCCCCGCCGCCTGTCACTATATATATATATATATATATATATATATATATATGTGTGTGTATATATGAACATGGGCAAAATGTGCAATGAAAATTGATCCAGCTACATACTATGCAATTAAATGCAGCATGTGGTTATCTGACAAACACTTGTAGGTCATTGATCTAAAAGGAAACTGTTAAAAAAGGAACATGTTGAATGTTTGTTTTTAGGTGTGTACTCAAATGCTTTACTCTGATCAGTCAGAAGCTGCTTCATATGCAGTATATTTGGGTCGAGCGTTCGTAACCACATTCAGCATATTTGCAGTGCTGACTCAGCCTTGAAACAGCACAGGAGTCTCGCTCAGTGTTCTTTATTTGGTTTAATTGCAAATGTATGGCTTCATTTAGACAAGAGTGCCTGCATGTATGTGGAAATGACTAAAACATCTGCACAAAGTCTATAGAATGTTTACTAGTAGTGGGCTCTAGGAGAACATTTTGGGTGGTTGTTTCTGTGTGCAGATGTGGCTTTGCCTGGTGTGATATTAATTAGTATTTGGACCCTTATTTTTATGGTGATTAATACATACCTAATTCTCATTTATAAAATATCCTGTGATTTAGTCTGTTTTCAGGAGCCAGAAGGTTGCTTTCAGTAGCGTTTTCACCTTCAGTAACAGGAGTTATTTGAAGGGGAGCAGCTGACTGCATACAGTATTGCAGTAAAACTCCCAAAGCTAGGATTCAGCCACTGCTCTGAGTATACTGTGGCACACGGCTTCCAGGCTGTCCACGAAAAGTTGCAATAACACAAACACATTCTGACACAGGCACGCGCGCATGCATATGCAATATGTATGCGGGCAGACAGACACCACGCACACTCATATGCAAGCAAGATACTCATAGATGCAGCCATGAATGAAGAGACAGACAGGAAGGCACACAGGCATAGAAACACAGAGGACGATAATGTACCAGGTGCAGCTATGATACCTGTGCGTTCTCAAACACACGACGATATATGTTAATATACACGGTTTGCCTTTCCGCCTCAGGCACGTGAGTTACATGGCCAGGGCTGTCAGCTCCTCTCAATTCCAATAAAAGCAGCCAGCCGTCTGATGCCCGCGAGCCGTCGGTTAGCCGCCATTAGTCCGTGCATTTATATCATTTCTCTGTGCTCCACTAAAGCAGTCATGCATGGCTGCCGCTGCCGTGCGATTCGTGGCACGATGATGAATTGCCGCAGACTCTCCCTGCTCGCGGAGCGGCGGCCGCTGGAAACACTGTCAGGAGTGGAGATCCCGAGAAACCCGGGCAACTGTTCAACCGTGAATGTGTTACTGTCCATTTAAAACCAAGTGTGCGTGATCCCGGTCCACTGCGAAAAATGTGCGGTCCGCTGTGAACTGTGCCTCTTTGTCACGGTTCCACTGCTAACTGTGTGGGTATTTTACTGGCCTGTGGTGACCCATGTGGGTATCACATTATATTACGTAACATTCATTTAGCAGACACTCATATCCAGATCAACTTACAAAGTAAGAGAACGTAATTAAATCCATCTTTTATCTGAGTTATCTGAGCAACATTCCCAGACCAGTGAGTCTATGTGCATCATTAAAATGCTAAATTTAATTAAATTTATACCCATCTTTATGTAAATACAAATAATACAACTAAAAGACATAATGGATATAGTATAAACGCACTATAGTTATACAGACAGCATTGATATAAAGCTACTACATGTACTATAACAATACTAGAGTAATTAACCTTACATAAGAAAAGAGTACTAGATGGTGGTGTCACAGTTCCCCTGTGAATCATGTTGGCATGTTACTGTTTCAGTCTTGTGGCTGTATTCATGGTCCAGGTGTGTCCAACGGAGATGTGTTCTATTGCAGAAGGACCACGAGCAGTCTTGGGACCAGTACCGCTTTGCTCAGATCCATCAGCGGGCAGTGCTCCAGAGTTGGTGGCGGGACCGGGCCGGACTGCTGATCAAGTCTCTGGCAATTTTGGAAGAGGCCCGGGTGGCCCACCAGGAAGAGCTGACCCTGCAGAGCCAACGGAGACACCAGCAGGAGATCTCCAACCAGCTGAAAGAGAAGGTGTCCTTTTAAGATCTATGCTACAGCTTTGGTATACAGCAGCCTGACACTATAATTATCAAAAAGAAAAGAGTGCCTCATACCTACCGATGCAGAGGCTCTTGTTCAGAGTAAATCGCACTGATTGCAGTTTTAACACATAATACATTTGTACAGCTTGATAGGTTGATAGTACCTTGCTTAATGGTACAATTGGCAGTGCCCCAGCTGGGAGCCCACAACCAGTTCAAGTGAAGCTCTGCTACACGGCCATCCTATATGACACCTTTTGTTAGCACCAAACATAATGGGTATTTTACTGCCATACCATGAGAACTATGGCTGCTATTTTTGACAAGAGAAATGTATCTATAGTTCTTTGCAATATATACAAAAATGATATATCCAGCTCAAACTGTTTACTGTAGATTTTCCAGTAAATTAAAAAGTGAATTTTCATTAGTTAATGTTGCAGCATAATTTTATATTTGCTGCAACATAAGCTAATACTTTCAAAAAATATTGAAAAGAGAATGCTGCCTTGGCTTCAAAAAGGTTGAAATGGAGAGGTGCTCAATGCGAGGTGGGGCTTGCATCCATATAGAAGAAAATGAAAATTTGTATTCCAAGAAGTGCCTTGGAGTTTTGTGGTGCTTTCGGCCTACAAATGTTTATTTCCTTCTTTTTTTTACAGATTATTTGTACTGTGTGTTGACTCTGAAATGTGTAAAAATGTGTAAACATACATTTTAATGTGTGAGTAAAACAAATGGGTAGTTCCGTTAAGATTTAACAAATAGAACATCTGTCCAATTTTCTGCTTGGAGACCATTGACATCGACATCCAGTTTTCAGGGTTTTGTTACAGCTGACAAACGTGGTACAACACTGCATCACAGTGGTTCTTGTGGAAGAGAACTTTGCAAATGCAATCTGAAAGATGGAAAACAAGCACAGAATGCAGACATGCTGTGCAAATGGGTTGGCCATGGCTTATCAACAATAAGGAGGGGTGGTTACAGCATGTCTATGGACTAATCAGGCAGTGTGCCTTTAAGATTTATGCAAATTTCTCTCAACACTGTAATTATACGATGGGCTTCCTTTCCCATTCTGTGCATAAGGATCGCACGTTTACAATTGTGTTGCCAGCTCTGGCTTTTTCATGTAAATTGACTGATGTTTCATGGACTTGTGAGATTGAAAAGTCAACTTTAATTTTGGCTTTGTTATCAGCAGTAGACACATTTATGCAGACACTGATGCACACACTTTGAGCACAGCTCGTTCTTGACTCATTACTTAGACCTTTCATTGCAAGGTCACAACCTTCTTGGCAGAAGTAACAAGAGCTAATGGACACCAGTTGCAAACCCACCTTACACCTTACACCATCTGAACATTTGGAGGATTTTGTAGCAAGGGAAAGACATATTTTCACCTCTAACTTTTAACCTTTTAGCTATGATACAAATTCATGAATGGCTATAGCTGAAGTATAAGTTATTACAGTATTTGTAAAATTCATATGCTGCCCTGTTGGAAAAACATGGCATGGAAAGATATTTTGAAGGTTCCATATGTAAACATTACTTAAAATAAAAGTAAAAGTAAATTTCTCCCCTACCCTAATCAGGAAGTGATTAAAACGGATACACCCGGTGAGTTTAATCTCAGGCCAATCAGTGACATTATTGGACAATTGACCATCAGGCGGGAGAGAAAACCAGCTGTTCTACTGGCCTTGAGGGCCAGATTTTTGAGTGTCCTTTGCAATACTCAATACTCATTGATACAGTTCATAACTTATTTGTTTAGTTTTTTTCCACACTGCAGACTACAGTTAAGTTTGCATAGAGTAGAGTCAGAGGAAGACCTTTTCCTATGCAGCTATAACAGGTAGTCCACAGGCACTGTTTTACCAACAGGGGTCACTAGATAGCAATGAAAATGGACCCCTAATCAACAAAACCCTCCCATACTGGCCACAGATGGCACCGACATGGTCCGAATCGAATCCAAGGCCACGGGGCTCAGCCATTCACCACAGAGTGGTGTCTTAACCAAATTAGCCACCCAGCAGCAAGAACTGGATTTTATAAAAGGGATTTCATTATATTTATATGCTGTAAGGGAGATTGTGAATACATTGTAGATTCACCATTTAAATTATGTAAATTATGAACAGAAAGCAGGTCATAAAATGGAAGCTAGCCTAGCATTCCTCTGCAGAACAAAAATGCTGACAAATTACTTCCTGGACTCCCAGGGGTGTACAGTACATTTTCCTTTTAATCCATGCGACCCCACAACTGTTACCAAACACAAAGCATTTCAGAGGAATCTGCATAGTAACAAAATAGAGTTGGTTCCAAAACAAGATATATCCATTTGGGGAAAATAACCTTGTCTGAAGTTCATTACTCAATATCTCCATAATAAAGAGGATTAAATCTGCAAACATGATTATTTTGTAAATAAATGACCTAGGATAGGTAATATATTTTTAGAAGACCAATCATTTTATGAAGAGTAGGTGTCACTTTTTTAAAATGGTGGACATCTCGTTTTGGAACAAAACTCTTCAGTTACAAACAGAACAGCTGTTGTGTGTTCATGAGTTTGTATTGCAGTAGCTTTGTGTATGAGCATTCATGCATAATCATTACTTGCATAGTCTTTTTAGTAGAATATATAATGAAGGGCTTATTACAGCCCTCGAGGGAATCCCCCCTCCCCCCTTTGCCCTGCTAAGCATTATCAGATCTGGAAAAGGTAGATGAAATCAGGAAAAAATTAGTTGTTGCAATGGAAGCAGTGGCTTCTGGGAAGTTTGGCTTGCTGATGTGGTGGGTCGTGACAGATGTAGAAAGGCAGCTGGTCCTCTGCGACACTCTGGCAATTCCAGATACAGATTTCATTACTGGCATCATTTTTTAGCACTGCTTCTAAAAATGGCAAGTCATTCATTCTGTCTATCCCAGACAGACAAACAAGACACAAAAAGTCAGTCAGCCTGCTGAAAGGAACCGCATAAACATTGACATTTCCTTGAATGCATGTATATGCATGTATATACACACACACACACACACACATACACTGTATGCTCTCATACATACATATATTATCTGTACTCACACATACACACACAAGGATATCCTCACTTACATAGTTGTATGCATAAATACACATGTACACATACAGAAACACACATACATCACATACAGGCATATAATCACTATAAATAATGCTTTTGAGCGAAGCGCCTCCTGCTGTCTCATCTGTAATCCTCTATCAGGAAGCCGCTTTAGAGCTGTGCCCAGTGTGTCATTTCAAATCTAGCTTGGTACTCACTGTGCAGATTAATCTCTTACCCGTACAACAAATAGATGCACACTCACGTGGGTATCAACACACACTCATGCATAGATGCACATACACACACTTACCCAGACATACATATATACACACACGCAAACCGCAGATCCAGCGTTTGCATCGATCATAGTGCTTACAGCCCCCTGGGTTCTCTGCATCACGCTCAATGAGGAGTCACCTTACTGGGCCAAGGTGTGCAGCTTGACTGATTGTGCAATTACATGTGCTGTTACAGAGGCTGTTGAAGAAATTCCTCCCTCTCCAGCTGTGATTCTTCACTGCTGTTACGTAACTCCCACTGAAAAGATTGTCAATTTGCAGATGAAATAGGCATTGATCAAAACTTACCTTTTTTTAATGAGCGCTTGCTAAATTTTTATGTGCTTTGTGTCAATGTGTCTGTGAATGCAGGATTTTTTCCCTTGAAGAGATTTTAATTGAGTCCTCTCAGCTTGATCAGGCTTCTTGCTCGTCTGCATGTGTGCTGCAGCACTGAAGTCTGTCAGATTATTTTCATAATTCTGTTCTGATTTATACATAAACTAAACCTTTGTGAGTTGGAGCCAGGGATAGGACATTTTGGAAAGTAAGAAGTCCTGCCAACTTCCATGGTGTTTTTGGCAGGTCCTAGAAAATATGGCACACTTAACATAAGGTATATAATGTAGGATTTCTTTTTTGAATGAGACCTTTCATAAAGGTACATTATCTGTGTGGAGTTTGCATGCATGTTCTGCCCTTGTCCGCATGGATTTCCTCCGGGTGCTCCAGTTTCCACACACAGTCCAAAGACATGCAGGTTAGGTTAATTGGCAAGTCTAAATTGCCCCTAGGTTTGAGTGTGTGAGTGAATGGTGTGTGTGCCCTGTGATGGACTGGCAAACTGTCCAGGGTGTATTCCTGACTCTCGCTCAATGCATGCTGGGATAGACTCCAGCAGCCTCCGCAACCCTGACCCGGAATAAGCAGGTTTATATAATGGAAGGATGGGTCAGTATACAAATATGTAAGACTTTTCTTATAGCAGTGTACATTTTTCCAGTTGAGCAGCAATTGCCATCCACTGTGAAATCATTACATTTCTGAGTTTCTAATGCAAAAAGTAAAATTTCAGTGATGTGCCATCCCCAACAGCTCACGTTTGCTGTTGAAACAACTACACAACTTCAGTTCAGAATGCTCACTTTATGAGGGAACTGTACTTTAAAACCAGAATGAGGGAACTGTTCTTTAAAACCAGAATGACAGATGTGACACTGCATAATCTAATCTAAGATTCTGTAAAAACTGTTTACATGATATGTTTAAAAAACATCAAGTCACCTTGAATGAGTGCTCAAATTTAAATAATGTAATGCTACTTTAAAACTAGAGACTCCACAGCATTTCCCTCCACAGCAACCTGAACAGATTTGTGGCTGTGCTCATTTGACACTGTAATAAAGAACATCCTTCTGCTTCCACAAATCGGTTCATGGATCACAGGTTTTTGTCAGCTCTTTAATTTATCTCATCATGCAATAATAAGTTAGGTAATTTATTTGCTGTGTATTTCAGTGCGTCTTACTTACTAATAAGCTGGAGTGAATGCTAAGCCTTTTGACATGGCGAAGATAAGCTATTTTCTGCCCAGTAAAGAGACCCAGGGTCACTCACTTCTAATGTCACAGTAATTTCAGTGAAATAAAAATCTGAGGCTGGGATTTCACAAAGCTGCTAACCTTATGAGAGTATGCTGCGATTTCCCGTGGAACCCGATTAACCAAAAGAAAGAGATTGTAAAGACTGTCTGTTTGCACTATTACCAGCCATTTCCTTTTGTCAGTAGGCAACCTTCTCCTTCAACAAAGATTATAATGAGTTTGTCTTTAAATAGTACATGAACTGTAAGGCCAGTTGAAATTACTGTGTTTGAAATCAGAAATGAGTTTAGATAAGGTGACTCAGTGGGTTTGGTGACTGTGCATTGGAAGCTGGAAAGTATTTGTTTGAAATACTTCTAGTACAAAGGTAATTTATTTTATAATGTATGGGGCATACAAGAAAAGTGACATGTGTCATCATAAATGTCATCATAATGATATTTCATGTATAGCATATTTTTGAAGAAAAAAAAGAGAGCAAATTTTAGGTCATGTTTGTCTTTTGCAGGAAAGTGATTATATAAAGTAATTGGCCAAGATTGTGTTGCTGACACCTTTGTAGTTTTAAACTGGCTAGCTAGCTAATAAAGCAAAAATTAAATGTGAATGGAACTGTAATTACATTCTTATGGGGATTACATTACTTGTGAATTTTAAAGAGAGAAAGAAGGTTCACTAACATCTTGAATCCTCACTTTTGCTACCTCTGCTGGAGTCTACAAAAAAAATCTAATAAATCTTATCAAGAATTTCCAGAGAATTATAAGAAACTGTAGCAGGAAGAATTTAAATTGAGGAGAGAGTCCATTCAGCTATTCAGATGTAAGTGACATCAATGATTATTATGGGATGTGACCAAAAGTTAGAAATTGAATTTATTATTAAATGGTAGTCAATGGGAAGGGTGCCCAAAACACAAGGAATATGAAAACAATATCTATTTCATAAATAATCAGGGTGTGCTCCCCATCATCTAGTTTGTGACAAGCATAATTTTAAAGTGAAAGTACCGTTTCTAATCAGTTCAGTTCTGGGTGAATGTGCAGTTCATTTTTATGTTTCACCTGTGTCTGCAACCTTCAAGCAAGGTTGTTACTCATCTCTGTTATAAGTTATGTATTTTTTTTTCAATTTCTTACACAGATTTTTGACTGTACCTAATAGATGGGTCACTTGCATGTCATGAGAATTTTTACATTTTTCTTATCAACGATCTCTTGTTACAGCTGACTTTTTATGCACTGACAAAACTGCAGTCATCACTGAATTCAGATAATTCAGTCTTTTCAGCAGTAGTCATTTCTGCTTGACATACCTGAACTATTTTATTTCTTTGAACATTTATTTTGCCTATTTTAAAATGTTTGCCTAGTTATGAATGCTTTATGAATTATTCACAACAGTAAACCCATCCTGTTGCTAATCCCATTCATCCCATTCTCCGACTACCAGGGCCATTTTTGTGTGTCATCCAAAGCATGCCTGAGGGCCTTCTTTTTGCTCCGCAAACCAGCGGAGTCGTTGTTCGCCTGGAGGAGTGCGTCGCTTGTGCAGCTGGCAGTCAGACCTCAGATGCCCGATCGGTCAGAAGAGCCGCTAATGCATGGTGGGATGGTGATGACCTTGCCGACTCCCTGGGAGGCATTACAGACCATTATATCGCCATCCCATGGGAGTGCCAGTCTCAGTTGGTGCTGTCTTGGTCAGTGTTTGATTCCAGACGATGGGAGTGTATGAACTAAGACCCAGTACATTAGTCATGTGCACCACTCCACTGCCCCCATTTAATATACCTGAATAGTTTTTAAATGGTTTACTTGAAGAAGAAATAATTATTGGCAAATATAGTTGGCTTTATTGCTACATAAGGTTTACCAATGCACCCACTGAAGTATAATTTCAACTGGCAAGAAATCACCAACTCTAGTATCCAAAATTCAAGAGGACAAGCTCCCTAATTTCAGACAGCTGCTCAGCTGGTCTTCTTAATCTGACAAAGGTAAACAACGTGATGTATTGAGTTTGGCTGAGCTCTGACAGTGCGTCTGAATTTGAGTTAAAGCTCTTAACAGGCAGAAAACAGTGCTTGTTTTTCCCTGAGCACAAAGCTGGGATTGATTTCTGTTCCTGGTATGAATGTGTGATGGACTGTCTCTCTTTGGGGAGGGCTGTGCGGTGCTGTGAACTGATGGAGCTGTAAATCAAACCTCCGGTGCGTGCTCCGGGTGTCCCCTGGGAGCCCGATTCTCTACCAACCTGTCGCTCTCTTGCTTACCATCAGCATGGATATGTCCAGAGTGTGCGACTTTGGGTTTCAGAGCAAACAGGCTCAGGTGTGTGTTCAAGGGTGCTGAGAGGGCACGTGGAGGGAGTTCAAGAATAAAGCCATCTGGCCTCCACAGTTCTGTTTGTTATTTTGAGAGGGCTCCTGTCCTGTGGGACTGAAATACACTTTTGTATATGTTTTGTATATGTTCTGGTTGCTAAAGGAATACAGGATTAAAGAATAAGCTCAATTAATCAGTTGATAAAACTGCATTTATATAGTGCATATGACAAAGAAATTGTCACAGTACGTTCCACATTATACTCTGGCATAAACCCCCACAACACAAGCTAGAGGTGACGGTGGCAAGCAAATAATTCTCTGAATGGCATGCAGGAAGAAACCTTGGGTGGAACCAGACTCAACAGTAGGAGCCTATGCTCAGGGTGTGGGCTCGTAAAAACAAAATATGATCAGGGCAATTA
Source organism: Anguilla anguilla (assembly GCF_013347855.1). Taxonomy (NCBI): domain Eukaryota; kingdom Metazoa; phylum Chordata; class Actinopteri; order Anguilliformes; family Anguillidae; genus Anguilla; species Anguilla anguilla. The sequence goes on along the minus strand of NC_049203.1, from coordinate 37,057,226 downwards.
GCTCTCCATCTGATCTGTTCAGGACCGCATGAAGGTGCTCTGGATGCTTTCTTTTCAACTATTTGAAAAGGACAGTGGGTATCAGTGACATCATCTGCAGCCATGGTCAAACCAGCATCTGCATTGGTGGTGAATTCTTCCACCCAGCTTGTTCATAACAGCGCGACCTTCTCTGTAAAGCAGAACCTGTCCCTGAATGTACCGTTGCCGAGTGATGGGTGCTGAGTGACAACTGCTGATGACGAAGCCTCTATCTTTGTGCGCCTGCCCTTGTCCCCAGCTGCAGCTGTGGCGTGCCCAGCAGGAGGAAGTGGCCAGACTGGAGGCTGCCATCGCGTCCAGGAGACAGGAGGAAGAGGAAGACAGGCTGAGGAGGGAGCAGGAGAGAGACAGGGCCCGGAGGGCTGTACAGCAAGAGAGGGTAACGGCTAAAACACAGACTGCTCTCCGCACACATACACATCCCATCGTTTGAGCTGCTGAATGTTCCATGTCAGGCCTGAATTTTTGCAAATATTTGCATTATTAGCCATTTTTATTACTAAACATTTAAATTGAAAGCATTTAGCAGTCACTCCTATCCACAGCTTATGGTATGTACATATGATCCACTTACACAGCTGAATATTGACTAAAGAAATTCAGGTTAAGTACCTTGCTGAAGGGTACAACACCTGTGCCCTACCTGGGAATCGAACCCTTAACTTTGGATTTGCAAGCATTGTTACATTATATTGCTGCCAATACCAAGCTTTAACCTATGGAAAACGTTTGCAGGAGAGCCCAGTGACACCTTGAAATTGTTTATGTCATAACATAAGTGTTAATACGTGCAGTAGTGCATCCGCTTAATGCTATTGAACTGATATTGGGCAGCTTATATGAAAGCACTGGCTTCTGAATTGGCACCAGTGAGTGGATAAGCCACAGGCTGTCCTAGTGCTGTTTTACTGAATGTGTTGGTTACCTATTTTCATATTCCACAAGTTCTCTTGCAGATTTGTGTATGGACACCGCATCATTGCTTTTTAGACTCTTTCTCTCTTTACATATTTATTATTTATTGCATGAGCCTTTTTCCATCTCATCCTTCACTATACAATGAATGGGACAAAATACAGTGCAGTCCACTAAAATGGGGTAACAATGTATAAAAAGGGCTGTAATTCCTACACAGTTTACCCAGTATGGATGTACCCTCACATAACCTTAAATTAAAACTGACAGTGTGTACTTTAACCTCACATTCATTGTTTTATTTCAAATCCAATGTGCTGGAGTACGGAGCCAGAAAAACAATAATTATGACACTGTCCAAATACTTACGCACTGCTTTACGGATAAATTTAGCATGATTGAAAAACAAAATTCTGATTATATAATATTTTGAACCCAAATGGAAAAAAAATTCTTATTTTGAGATATATGTTCTCTCCGAACATTTTTTGACGATGCCTGCATGAGTGAGCTAAGATGACGTGACATTTTGTGTGGTGTATTATTAAACAGATCAGAGAGCCCATTACAAGTGCATATCATGCATATTGCACAGCCTTCAGCATAGTTAAGGAGGTACAGGAGGCTGTGTGAAGGTGCACTGTCACAGCCTGAGATAACGATGCTACGTATCACATTTGTGTCATGACTACCAAGGACATTGTCAACCACACAAAGGGCCAGAACTATCAGTCGCTAACAAAGTACTGAAAACTTTTCAGAGCCAGCGGCTTTGTTTTGGTTTAGTGTTTTGTAAAGCTAAATTATTTAGAGACAATATTCTTTGGAGGCAACTAAATCACCACGAAGGCACTGTTTCAGTGTCCTGTTTTATGAAGCCTTTATTAAACTTGCATATCCATTGGGCAATTTTAAATAGCCTGACTCTGGCCATGATTTGTGTAGAACAGCCGTGTGATTGTGCGGCCCTATGGCGTGGAGCTTTACAGAGCGCGGAGAGGTGCAGCCGGACACGCCCCGTTCTGTGGGCGGGTGTGCTAGCGCGCGCCCTCCTGAATCAACAGAGGACGCTACAGAGAGGAGATGGGCCATTAAGTTCACAACTGGGCATCCAAAACCGAGGGGGCAGTGAAATAAAGCGTGAAAAAATCATGAAAAAACCCAACAGAGAGATGGCTGACATGTCAAAGCTACATACATTCATCAGAGTACAATCTGGCTTTCTCACGCTAGGATAATTTATACTCTTTTATATTAGGTAAAGTAGGCAATCAAAATCATTTGGAAAAATGATCGGTCGTGCAGAATATCATGGAAGAATGAAGGTCGATCACTCAAGGTCATGAAAATGATCAATCAATGATGACATCTGTGCCTGTATCCTACATGAAAGTAAAATAGGGAATAGGGCCATTATAGAGTGTACTTAAGCATGCGCAACATATTCTGTTCCCATTCTTTCAAAATGATAAATAGTTATCTCTTGCAAAGCGAACATGCAGAAATGCGCAGTTGTTAATTTTATTATTATTATTGATATTTTTATAGGAAAAAGTAAGATGTGGCCCTACGGTCATGGTTGTTCACTTTGGATTGGGCCCTTACCAAATGCCAGACCTCAGTGGTTTTAAAATAACTGCATGGATTGAGAATGGTTTCTGCATGGTAGGATACATTAACTTGATTAATCGTTTATTTGGGGAGATAAAGAGAGGGTGCGACTCCTGGTCCTCCTGTGTTTGTCTCGAAGAGCGTGATCGGGGGCCGGCTCCCCTCTTGGTGTTGTCACAGTTGTTGCAGGACCAGTCGGCTTTCCTGGACTGTTTAATTAAGAGTTGCTCTCGTGGGTCTGCCAGGAAAGCAGGGTGGGGGGGAGAGATACAGGTGAAGGCAGATTAATGGCAGCGCTTAGGCTAAAATAGATTATATATACTAATACTCCTGCTGACAATGAAACATTATCTAATTTGCAAACAAATCTATTTCCTTCGCTCAATCTGATTTTAGTGCTGTCGGAGTCAATAGGATGATACTGTGTTTGCTTATCTTTGCCTCGCTCTGAATGTCTGTGAGGAAGACTGTGGTTTATGAGTTTATGGCTCGTCCGCACGCCACGAACTGCCCTTTCACATAGTGTTGACATTCTACAGATCACTGGTGCTCTGTCACATCAAAATTAGGGGTGATTATTTGATTAATAGTTACTCTGATTGTTGCTGTAGATATGCGATGTAGTTTCCATACTGAACTATAGCTCCCAGCATTAAAATTACACCCCTGAGATTAGTGTGGTGACCTGCTGTCAAGATACAAGACTGACTGTCTATGTACTTGGGGTAATTGTAGGCCAAGAATTACAAAAAAGCTCAGCTCTTCCATCAACATTACAACTGGGAAACTGTAGTCTGTTGTCTAACAGTTGACTGATAATCTGAGTTCTGAAAAGAAAAAACTGAAATCAGATTAGTGTCTATCCCCCACTCCCCATCCCACATCCACCTGCTTGGTCTCTGTCCTGTCTCCACACTCCCACTGCCCTGTCCTCTGTTGTTTTCTTATGTCTTCCCCCTGCCAGATCATTTTTCCATCTGCCTGTTGAGGATATGTCCTCCACTGTCCTCTGTCCTTCTCGTTTCTCACTGTGTTCTATCTCTACGAAACCAGCTTGTCTTCCTCCTCCTAATTCATGGCTGACTGGCTGCTTATATGCAGATACAGCCAAACTACATGCAGGAGAGTGGAAATGGAGGAATATTCTGGGTGGTCTGTCAATCTTCCACTCCCACTTGGTCTTCATCTCATCTATGTTTGAGTCTGCTAATGTCTGCTTCTTTCACTCTTGAAACCAACCTGCTACTTCTAACTGATGCAGACTGTTCTGCACATTCACATCTTTCCTCACTGCAACACCCCCCCCCCCCCCTTCCCTGATTTTGTATTGTTTTTGAAAAGGTCAGTTTTATGTAACTCCTTCTCCATACCCTTCTCTCCACTTGCTAACCCCCCCCCCCCCCCCGCACACACACTTCCCCATCTTCCTTCTCACCCCTCTCTAACTCTGAAACCCTAACATCCTGAAGTCCTAACATCTAACATCTCACAACCATACTGCTGCTTGTTACCTTGGCCCTATCCCCTCTGCTTTCCTTTAGTGCATTTCACTCTATTCCTTCCATCTTTGCTCTTATTTACTACTCTCTTTCAGTATAGTCCTTCATACACTTAGGAGGAGCCGTGTCACTCATCTCCCCAACAAACCCTCTCTGAACCCAGCAGATGCACACAATTACTGCCCTCTCATTTTTATTTAAAACTCTTAGGGCCATATTTACAAAGCATGCCTGTATGGGAGGAAATTGTAGCTAAATTAGGGAAGAGTCATAAAACGGTTTTTGGATTTTTCTCAGTTACTTAGAACATACTTAGCCTAGCACTGTGAAATTTTGCTTCAAACAGCTTTTGAGATGTCATGATAGCCATTAGCTGGTTCAATTACATTCATAATTTAATCAAGTTGGTTTATCGGATTAGTCGAATTGGTCCCAAATTGCATCATTCTGTAAAAGTTGTCTATGGGCAGTAGGTTCCACAAACTGGCCTTTCTGCTTCTCCTGCCATGTTGCAGTTAATAGTGGAATTGGATCCTGTATACCCATTCATTAATCCTTACAAAGCTACAAATGGTGTTGCCGTTTCTATTTTCACAACCTAACCAGACCTCTCCATTCAGCATCCTCTCACAAACTTTCTGTCCCATCTCTTTGGCCACTCCTTGCTGCCTTGGCTTTTCTTTGTCCTCATCCCCCAAAGGTGGAGCGACCTTCCCAAGTCAGTCAGGAAGCCAGATTCTCTGCCTGTTTTCTGCAAAAGGCTAAGAACCCACCTTTTCAGACTACACTTCACACTACACAAATCCTTCTCTCTTATTTTGCAGGTCTTGAGACATGCACCTTGATGGTGGCAGTTCATTGTAACATTGGCACAAGTGCAATGCATTTTTGCTACCCTGTGAAATGCACTGAAGTTGCTTTGGCCTAAAGTGTCTGCCAAATTGTATGCTTTTATAGGTGTGTATGTCTGAGTGGACTGCTAGCTCTAATTTAGCAACATTAAGTAGGCTTGCTAGATACCTGGATGTATTCGTTAGATACAATGCTAACCAGATAAGTAGCTGTGTTTTATTCTTGCACAGTATTTGTAGTATATTAGCAATTTACTGAAGTACTCTTTGTGCTAGTGATGTGTTGAAGAAGTGGAAATGCTAACTGCACACTACAAAAATATCAGATTTCAAGATCTCAAGATTTTTTTGAGATTTGCAGTCATTAGTTCATGAAAAATACATCAACATCTTCCTCCAGGTAAAAGAGTTCTATACCGAAAAACAGAGGAGGAGAGAGGAACAGGAGAAGAAGGACCAAGAGCGACTGGAAGAACTGAGGGAACTTATGGTTGAGCAAGCAAGAAGAGACAAGGAGAGGTAACACCACTTAAAGAGCAGCCAATCTCATATCCATGTGAGACCAGCCTAAAATTTGTGGGGTCTGTTATTTTTGGCTCACACATTACCGTATATGTCATGTCCTCAGTTCTCACTGGGTTCATGCGGGGCTGTTCTGGTGTCATATGTGGTCATTTCATCAGTCATTTTTTCTGGTATACATTTCACGGACTTGCACATATGTACAATCCATGCCTGATATATATGCCAAATATAACATAAATGTGTGAATGCGGCCTAAAGTTAGTGAGATGTGTAAAATAACTCCTGTAAGCCATATTCACTGTGGCCTTGAAGTTAGAGCAGCAAAACTATGAAAGAACATTTATAGAAATCATGAAATGCTGTCAAGAGGTATATGTGGAATAAAAGGGCAGAAAATAATTTAAGTATTTAAAAAAAAAATGTCTGGATTCAGTTTACATCTGGGAAGGCTGGGGTATATGAGGTGGCAGTTCTGTGTAAATGCATGCAGACATGCGGCAACGCTAGCACCAGAGTTTTTTACAGTGCTTGTGGCCCACTGAACTCAATGGCAGGTTTATCAGGACATTGGGAGCAGGTTTGGGGACATTGCTAAAGCTGTTCCTGCTGAGAGAAAATGTACCCTTAATAGAGGGAACGTTCTGATTATGGTGGAAATTTACTGCTACTCCTAGTAGTAAAAATAAGGGCTATGTTTACATGCTACTAAGCTTTAAAAGTACTCATAACAGGCATTTAAGAGTTGCCAGAAAGTCTGCAATAACAAGATAAAAACAGTGTGGCATTCCTCTACTGTTCATAAAAATGTATTAGTAGTATTACTAATGGTAGTAGTAGAATTAGTAGTAGTAGTTGTAGTAGTAGTGGTCTTACCAATGATAACAATAATAAACATAAATAAATCCTGATATCCCCCCTGCCAGGTTGCTTGAACAAGGCTGAAACTGGATCTTTCAGCAAGACAATGTTCCCAAGCATACTTCAAAATAAACCAAGAAATGGTTAACTGACCACTGTTTTACTATGGCCATATGTTTCCAGACTTGTATCCAAATTCAAATTTGTGGTTTGAATTGAAGATGGCAGATCACAAATCCTTGAAAGATTTATGTTCACCAGTCTGATAAAAAAAACTACAGAAGATGACTCAGTAGTGTTTTCCTTGTGAAGGGAGGGGGCACAAAATGGCTCATAACCTATATTGTTTCTTTTATATGGCCTTATTTTCTCATCTTTATTGAGAGCGTGAATAATTTTGGAGGACATTGTATAGAAACGTTTATGCAACACAAAATATTTACGAGTGCTTTCAAGGTCTCTTTGAAGAGCTGCCAGAATGGCTGAGTAAAAGGATGATTCTGAGTAAAGAAAAAGATTCTGTCTTGATCTTGAAGGTTCTTTTTGACAAATCTAATCTGAGATTCAATTTTGCCATCCATGGCAAAAAAAAAATATCTCTCACAAGAGAAATGAAAATCATGATAACTGCTTTTTTCTGGAAATGGCAATGAAGCTGGTAAAGTAAACATCAGCACATCAGAAAAGATGAAGTTGTGCAGCAGTAATGATATGGGTTCATCCCAATCTGTAAATTGTAGCACCATAACGCAGGCAATTTTAGCCAATTTTGACATTATGGCATGCAAGTGTTAACTGTCGCTCCTAGTGTGGATGAACACACATAGAAATGCCACAGTATATAGTTAAATGGCTCTTGATTAATTAAAATATAGATGTCATACACCGGTGTGACTATAGATTTCACCAACTGTAATTCATGACAACTCTAAGTCATAAAGATTATCTAGAAGCCACATATAAGAATCTGTTAGTTTTTCCAAATTTTTTTATTAACACTATTCTTGCGAGTGATTTGCCGAAGGTTTATACATATGGCCTTTCCCCCGATCCTGTTTGCTCAGGGTGCAGTTTCGGGAAGCGCTCCTGCTGCAGCGAAAGAGGGAAAGGGAGGCACAAGCACTCCTGAGACTGGAGGAGGAGGCGGAGAAACAGGGACATCTGGAGGCCCTCAGGAACCAGGTACTGCATTTAAACACTTCATCATCCGGAGAGGTATTCTGACTGAACATAAATCAAAATCTTCAACTAGATCTTCAATAACATCTTAGTGTTATGATTACTGTCATTGATATAATGATAATGTAGCAATCATAAATTAAATCATAGTCATTATTATTATTATTATTATTATTATTATTATTATTGGCAGTATTAGTTGTAGTAACCTCATAATCATAATCACTCAACTTCAGCAAAATAATAAACTAGTTGCACAGATAGCCTGTAGCATTGCTGCCACCTGCTGATACAGCACAGCTATGGCATGTGTGACTGGCAGTTTTTGCCATACCATAATTTCCTCTTTCTCATCTTTTCCAGGTTGCAGTTGTAGTAGAGGCAGACCCAGAGAGAATGATGGGAAACACCAAGGCCTGGCAGAGCCGGCACCAGACAGGAGAAGAATTTGTCCTGCAAAAGCCCCTGTATCCGCTATATTCCTTCACTGACAGACAGGTAAAACAGATCCTAAAATTACTTATTCCTCCATGGTTTCTGAGTAATTTCTGCACATGATTTCTCCCTGTAGATTTTCTTTTTACTATCAGTGTGGTTGCTTCAGCAACCCACTGCCTGTCCCCTTGCATACTTATTCTTCTTTTCTTCCACCCAGATTTCTGCAAACTTCCCCTTACAGTTTTTAAACTAGACATGCCATTCCAACTTTATAATATTCAGCTTGGCTCAGAGCAGTGTGCTTGTACACAGCTTTTTGAAAGTCCAAATAGTTTTGGGGAAAATTCCCATAGAATGACTGGGGAATGAAAAATAAAATGCAATGAATGGGGAACGTTGAACCTTGTGGTGACTTGTGAGTACATGCTATTTCAGCCAATAGAACACATTGAAAAAACAGAAAAAAAACACCATTTTGTGCTTGTGATGCGAGCTACCAAGCTGATAATAATAATAAGCACATACTTATAATAGTGGCAATTTAACAATAATTTCACAAAAGACAGATATCATACATTTATAAAACAGGATTTTCAATTGCAAATTGACATACCGTTATATGATGAGTGCATTTAGGTACCGGTATCATGAAGCCAGTTGTCAGTGTCATTCAAATGCCACGTTAATAAATACTGCACGCCTATAACCACAAAAATGCTCAGTTATATGTATCATGTTGCAACTAAGAGACTCGCCAGAAAACAAAAAATGTATCTGCATACTTAACCTTAGCTATTGGTTTTGGGAAATCAACCCTTGTAACCTGTTACTATGGGACAAACCTAATTGATAAACAGTATTTTTTTAAAAGTATATGGGCTTGTATTGATGAAACTGGAGCTGACGGCTGACGAAAAGCCGTTTAGTTTGTGGTGTTAGAACAGGGCACATGAGCTTTGATTTGCTCATTTATAGCAGAACATGGCTTGTCCTTCATAGCCATGGCACCTTTGGTGAATTGGCTATTATGCAATGAAGGAGTGGGTGCGTCTGAAAATGTTTCACCCATAAACCTGCCCTGGGGCAATGTATCTCTCCTCCCATATACAGTACATAGTACTAAAACTACAAACGCAAATGTTTTATCGGGACACAGTTTCAGTCATGAGATCTTGCTTCCCCTTTAATCCCTGGAAGTCACAGCTAGAAATGTTGATGCATTATCAGGATTAGGTGTGTGGAGAAGCAGGGGGGTGGGAGTGTGTCTATCTGTGGGCAGGGCCAGCAATATGATTATGCTATGATTTTCAAGATGTTTTCACAACATTGCTATCATTGCTACAAGTTTCCTTTTGCAAACTTAATATTATATACTTAATATTTTCTTTCCACGTAAATTTTTGCACAGTACAACTTTCAAGCTTGACAAGCCATTCCAAGGTTATATTCACCTTGGCTCAGAGTATATTGTCTGTTTAACTCCTTTGTGGGTGCCTCCCAGTGGCCAGGACGCCAGCATCCTGAGAATGCTCAACTCAGAAATTCAGTGCTCTTGCAACCAAACTGTGAGTGGAAACAACAAACTCTGTATTCTAGCTTTATTAGTAGACAATACACAACAACTATGCCTAATATGTAGTTTTTAAGTGCCACCATTGTCACATACTGTAGGTCATCAATTTAACAAGCAATTTAACAAGTCCCATCTTGAACTACCCCCCCCCCCCCCCCCCCCCCCCCCCCCCCAAGCATGACACACTGGACAATAGTGTCTATCTGGAGTTTATAAAAATATTCTTTCACCACCAAAAATAGCCCATGCACTATTTATGCCAATGTAACTCATTTCAGTTTCTTCTGATTTGATTTGATTTGATTTGATAATTTATCATGTAGAGGACAGTACAAGCTTTCCAACAGTATATGGCATGTTTTCTTTAGAATTTTATTACAAAGAGAGACCCATGCTTAACTGCATGAGTGGTTTCTTCAGCACAGCATTGTGGCAGCGTAGTATAATGGCTAAGCAACCTAAAGGTCACCAGTTTAATTCCCAGTGTGATACAGGGCTGGGGGTAACCACTGTATAATATAGTGGACAGACAGAAACACAAAAGAGAGTAATTGGCTTGGAGCCATTTATTAACTCCTGAAACTGGAAATAAGCAGAAGCCTTTGGAAACAAAGGAAAGACAAACCTGGCAACCAAAACTTCCTAACAAGGTGGGCAAAAACACAAAGTCCTAAAGGAAACAAAAACACCATATGCAGCAAAGTCCCCATACACAGCCACATTGTCCAAAATCCCAACTCCCAGGTCTGACAATCAGTCCCGTTTATTAGGCCCAATCATTAGATAATGGGCTGCAGCTGTTGTGATTACGATGTCTCGCAGCTGCAGCCATAACTGCGTATAGGGCCGGTGCTGCCCTCTGGTGGACAGCACCCCGATTCCGAATACTGTATTCGGGAAAGCACGAATAATGCAATGGAAACAGATATTTCTTCTACCCAAAGTTGTTCGTTATTATTCGGATTCGGAAAAAAAAAAAGTTCTCATAGCCTCTATCTAACGTCACATGGGCTGGGGGGGGGGGGGGGGGGGTGGGGGGGGGCACACCAGTTACACACTTTGAGCCACTGCGATGCAAAACATTTGCCTGATTTACATTTGACTTCCGGTATAAACCACGCCCACTTCCTGTCTTCTATCCGAATACAGATACAGATACAGATAATTTTATTGGTTGAACAGATACAGATACAGATAATGACGTCTCTGCACACCCCTAGTACAAAGTTATCTAAGTTGCTCTGGATAAGAGTGTCTGCTGAATGGCAGCAATGTTGTGCATCCAACCGTAACATTACACAGCAATATACAAGCACTAATTGAGGCATTACTTTTTTCCTTCAGTTTTTGGACGATTTTACTACTGTTGCCAACTCATCAGCATGGTTAAAACAAATTCTCTGTGGAGTGAGTCAGAAGAGAAGAAAGCATGACATCTAGCTACGATATATACAAGCATGTACATATCACTGCTTGAAACATATCAATTATTTATGTTGTCATTTAAAATATTGTTATGTTCACATTTGTCGTAAGAGATAACTGTTTGCCTTTGCTAATAATGCACAGCACATTTGTATTGGGGAAGAACTATCAGCCCTAGCTGTCAGTATGGAATGGAAATGGCATGGAAAATCCTCAAATTTACTGTGTGCTGATATGTGCTAGATGATTATAAAATTTCCCTTGGACAGATCATAATAGTAACATGTCATCCCATCCCCATGCAACGAAAGACTACTGTACTGTACTGTAGAATACAAGAAAACATAAGTGTGAATGACTACATATTTAGGTATGTGTACCACACAGTGTGCCACAATGTTTTTGCATTATTATGTGATATCAATGTTTCATTTTAATCGGCCATAAAGGAGCAAATATATATGCTTCATAAAATGGACAAAAATAATTTTATTTACATTTTTCCAAGATATTATGGATAAGTGTTTAGACCGCTAGATATGTTAGACCCCTATTGTCAGAGCTCACAAGGGATATTAAGAGAACAGAACAGAGGAAAACCAGGAACTTAAATGCACAGTGGAACAGGTGAAAACAATCACAGGAAACAAGCAGACAAGTGCAGAATGTGGGAAACCAGTAAACCAATTAACAATCTAACGTTGACATGAGACACAAAACACAGGGTGAAAACTAGGGAGTTAGCAGTTTGGTCCCAGAGCTGTGACACCTATATTGATGAAGACATTATTATTATTTAATCCTCACTTGAAAATGATGCAAAATGAGTTAGTTTCATCAGTCAAAACAGCTGCTTTGTAGTGAAATATATTATTATGTTAAAATTTACAGCAATGCACAATTTAGATATTTTGGATAGATCGGTGGCATGGTGGTGCAGTGGGTAGGACTGTCGCCTCACAGCGCGAAGGCTGTGGGTTCAAATCTCAGTTTGGAGTTTGCATGTTCTCCCCTACCATAGGTATGAGTGTGTGACTGAATGCTGTGTGTGCCCTGTGATAGATTGGCGGCCTGTCCAGGGTGTATTCCTGCCTCTCGCCCAATGCACACTGGGATAGGCTCCAGCACCTGCTGTGACCCTGCTCAAGATAAGCGGGTATAGATAATGGATAGGTGGATGGATAGATCTGGAGAAACTAAAGGTCACCAGTGTACACTGTTTACTTTTTGCTTGATAGAAGTTCCAGATATCACTTTAGTAGTTCCTCAGGTTTTGAATACTTGTGATCAAGGAGTTTATGATCCAGGACACGTATAGTTTTACCTGCTATATATATGTGATCTCTCTGTATTCCAGGGAGAACAACTTCATTTTTGCATTTTCTTCTGGATAATTTCATTTGTAGAACTTTAATTGTACCTAGATTATGAATATAATATAATCTAGATTATGTTATTGTAAACGGTACCAGTACCTTACTTCATTTAAGGCATTTTCCAAGTCTCTGTGATGCTCACATCTAGAGTTGTAAAGCCTTAAATAGAATACCCCCTAAATTGGTGAAGATTGGCCAAATTTTGCATCTGTGTGGGTTAAAGCTTTATTTTGAGTGATCTTCCATTTCTTTACACCAATCAATGGCTGAGACATTCAACATTTAATTTGAGTGTTTTTTCTGGATGTTTGGAAGTTATAAAAAAAGGCACAATTTGGTGACATAGTGCCACTATTTGATAGTCTACAAGAGTGGTAACCAAACCTGTTCCTGGAGATCTGCCATCCTGTAGGTTTTCACTTCAACCATGATTTGACATGCCTGACTAGTAATTAGCAGCTCAACAAGACCTCTAGCTGTTGATTGAGGTGTGCTTTATTGGGGTTGGAATGAAAACCTACAGGATGGTAGAGCTCCTGGAACAGGGTTGATTACCACTGTTCTACAAAATGCCATTAGATTGTAATGGTCATAAGGTAACACTGGTAAAGTTTTAAGAAGCTACAGCTCTCTATTTCATCTGGTAACAACTAAACTGCTGAAGCAACAGTACTAAAAGTTTATTCATAAACTTTACATTCTGGTTAACGTTCTTCTTGTATTTCTATTTATTGGCCTGTGACCTAGTTTGACAATAATGCAATGTTTCACACTCTACTCATTTCATTATTTTGTAAAAAGGGCACATAAATTATATCTGTTCTACTAGACCTTTAATATATATATTTTTTTTACATTTTCATATTGGCCTTGAAGATTACATGTACCGCAAAGCTGATACAATATTATGAAAGCTGTCTACATTTATTTGAATTTGGAATATGAATGAAGCATATCATTGAGTTTGTATTTGATCTAAAGATTGTGTTCACATTTGTAATTGCATGCAGAGCCATTTCTGTGGGTGAGTTTCCCTCATAAGGCTAACAGATTATACAGAGAATTCTCATCTGTATACTATTCAAACTTCCTTCTCCATGTTGGGAGTGCATTGCAAGGCGTGCTACCTGTGTATGTAGTATACTGTCGGTATGCGACAAATTAAACTGAAGAGATGACTAATTAATGGCACAATGCTAATCCAGCTATACTTATAGCTACAGTATAATCTACCCTCCTTAACCAGATAAATTTCCATAGGCACCAACTTGGCATCAACTTGGGGGACAAAAAGAACTTCCATGGAAGAACAAATTGTTTTTAAGTTGCATGCTTTGTTATAATAACGCACAGATGGCATTGTTAGATTATATGACAGGTACACATTAAGTAACATTTGTAACAAGTTTGGAGAATTCATAAACCACTTCTGCAACCGACAGCAGATTTGGTTACTGGAGAATCTCTTTAAACAAAGCAGTCTACACTTACTTACCCACTAGCTAGTTCGCCATCTGAGTAACGAATAAAAATATATTAGCCAAACAGCTTTCCTGACCCTGTCTAAATAGACTAAATCAGCCATTAACCTATTAGGGAAATAGAAGGCATCTATTCCAGAATACAACCACAAATACCATAAATAAACACAAAACCAAACTATTTAGCATGCAACCAGCCCTTAGCCCAAGTTTCCCTTCCATCTGTCTTAACCAACTATAAGTACAACTTGAATCTAATGTTAGCGCTTTTTTGAACAGTCAATGAGGCAACATGCAAAAGGCTTTTAATATCTTTGCACTGACCCAAATGTTAAAATTAACTAGCTAGCAACTACTAATAAAAAAATAAATAAAATAATAATTTTCTAATAAAAAATAAATAAAATAAATAAATGTGGGTAAATATAAGTTCTGCCAGTCTTAAGAAAAATTAAAGCATCAAATGAGTGTCATGCATTTTTTTTTTCTCCTACATTTTTTGTTTTATATATTTGGTCTTTTCTAGTTTTTCTTGACTGATTTGTGTGCCTACTGTTTATGATGAGTGTTCTTTTTTATTTTGGTGTCTTATTGTGAAGGACTTGATAACCACAAGGTTTTCTATTTTTAAAAACGCATGCACTGTGCTTCCATGATGGAACAGAACTAAAGGAACACAGGATATTATTGAAAAATAATAAACAAAAATAAACAGTTCCTTACACCATGTTTTGTATGCGGCAAGATTCAAGGTGTGCCTGGCATTTTTTCATGTATGTCTTTCATGAGCCACATCTGAAATGCACAGTTCAGATATTTTTTCTAAATACCAATTAAATATTGTAACATTGAGTAATGGAAAATTGACTTTCCTGTCATTGTCCAGATTGTGTCCGATCCAAGAGTCCGGATTGAGCAAGCTCTGCGGGAGGCAGGATTTCACAATTCACCATATGCCAGGGAGGTTTTGTCTGCTGTCCATCCTCCAAGACTGCCCCGGCGGGACACAGAGTCTACTATATTTAAATCCTGACCTGGACACAGAGTCTACCATGTACAACTCCTGACCTGGGCACATAGTCTAGCATGTACAACTCCTGATTTGGACACAGAGTCTACCATGTACAACTCCTGACCTGGGCACATAGTCTAGCATGTACAACTCCTGATTTGGACACAGAGTCTACCATGTACAACTCCTGACCTGGGCACATAGTCTAGCATGTACAACTCCTGATTTGGACAGAGAGTCTACCATGTACAACTCCTGACCTGGGCACATAGTCTAGCATGTACAACTCCTGATTTGGACACAGAGTCTACCATGTACAACTCCTGACCTGGGCACATAGTCTAGCATGTACAACTCCTGATTTGGACGCAGTCTTATCATGTTAAAATCCTGGCCTGGACACAGCGTCCACTATATTTAAATCCTGGCCTGGACACAGCATCCACTATACTTAAATCCTGGCCTGGGCACAGAGTCCACAAAATTTAAATCCTGATCTGGACACAGAATCCACCACATTTAAATGGGACTCCCAGCCAGATGGCACTGGCACAATCCAGACTTCAATCTGGGCCATGGGTGCATCACTGAACCATGCTAAAGTTCCATAAGGGTGCTCAATTTTTATGTTTCAATTTTAGAGGAATGTAATTATAGAACTGACTGTAATTAATTATATTAGAAATATTACTTAAAGAAAATCAGTTTGTCCTGTGCTGTTTGTTCCATACTGTCATTTTTTTATGCTACAAAACAGGAAACCACACTGCTGATATTTCATTAAATTTGTCAAGACCATCTTTCCAGAAAATGTGATGTGTGAAATGTCGCATCTATATATTCATGCCATCATATATCATATATTTATGCCATTTTCTGTTAATGTTTCTCCACTAAGATCTGACCAGAGTTCTAACCTGTATTAATTTGTTTTAATGTCACTGTCTCAGTTTCAGTATTTAGGTGCAATTCCTTGCAATCAGCCCAGACCTAAATTTACCAACACTGAAATTATCGAGTGTAGCAAAAGAACATAAAATGACAAGGAAAATGGACTGAATATAATCAAATCAGAAAATCTGTGCTGGTTTTCCATTCCTTGTGGGATTTTCATCACAGGGAGCATTATAGAACATCTGTGGTATACCTAGAATTGCATCCAAAGCATAGATTTTTGAAGAGATTTTTGTGATAGAGCTGGCTTAATTTCCTGGTCCAGCACCCATATTGTGGCAGTTCCAACGTTTAAATGCCTTCTTATGTTGATGTTGAGGTTCTGTTCGCTCTTTGCGTTTTTCCTGTAACAGTCGTAAATCAGAGGGCACTACAATAGTTGCAATAAGTAACAATAAAATGCATTTGGATTAAACCATTTAATTGGATGAGTTGAAGGCTCACCCGTTATCTGTGACATTGTTATCTTGCAGGTGGGTTGTATTGATGTCTACTGGGTATCCCAGATACTCCCAACATATGCATTCTGAATTAACCTCAGGAAACTTATCTTTGTGAATGAATGAAATTGATTTTGTAAAGTTGAAAATGAAGTACAAAGTATTGAATTACAATGAGTGAGATGAGCAAAGGATGTCTGGGGCTTTCATAAACCCTGCAGCTGGAACACAAGTTCATGCAAAGACATTTAACATTACTATCCAAAAGTTGGTGATGTTTTGTTTTGAGTAGTTATGTGGCTACCATTGTGGATGTAGATGTAAATTCTTTGGTAAAAAGAGGAAAATAATGGTAGTGTATAGTAAGGGATTAAACCATGGATCTAACCAAATCAACCAGGATTCAAAACAAAGTTTTTCTGAACTGTAAGCATTTCACTCCATGTCATTCATTAAGCTATCAATTCTTCCAAGGTTTGATAGTTTCAATATAAAATGCTTAACTCAACTAAAATGCTCAACCAAGATGTTACTCAAGTACATTTTAGAGAAATACACAGCTTACAGTATGCTAACTATTTTAACATATGACAGTGAAATGTAGTTACTTTTTAAAAAGTCTTTTTAAATAGTATCAAATTATAAAATTGTCCAAGACTGATTTATAAATGCTTATGTGCCAAAAATATATATATAGAATAATTCAGAGTTCATTTTGTTGTGAAATACACTTAATGTTCCTTAAACATGTGCATTCACATCTGAGGGACAATCATGATTTCACGATTCATTCATAGTAATTGAACAAAAGAAAAAAAACTGATCACATGCCCATGCAAGTTTATTGTTTGAGATATTTCAATCAACAACAAATTGTAACCTTCACTTAAGGTCAAAATGTAAGATGACCATACATAAATGCAATGTCATGTTTCTCTTTTTTCTCTTTTTTTTAAACCAAGGATGTTCTTAAGTAGAACATCCTTAAAACTTCAACTTGCATACCAAACAATATCAAAATGACAATGGAACAGCATTTATAAACAGTCTCACAGAAGAAAATGGAAAATGACAATCAGGCTAAAGTTGTTACTGAAATATCACAAAATCCTAAACTGACCATCATGCACTTATACACTATACAGTAGTGGAGAGAGAATGGAGCCTGAAATTGAGAATCTGGCTCAAGTTTGAAAATCAGATGTCATTTTGCATTGCGTTTGAATTTAAAACTGCCAGACCCTTTGTTCTTGTGGATTATGTGAAAGAGAACCTTCTTGGCAATAACACTGCTGGCAACAATATCCAGCTCTGCTGCATGGTCCTGGTTAACAACAGTTCCTTCCCACAGCTTAAAGCAATAGGTGCAATAATACTTACGAAGATTAAGTGCATAAGCAAATGAGTCCAGTACAAGCCCTTGGTGTTAGTTGTTCATACCACTTTGAGAAAATCGTTCTTTTGTACTCTTCTTTTGTGAGTTTACAGCATAAATACCACACGAACAGCAGCTATCGCTAAAGATACACCTTAAATCTGAGAATGTTCATACAAATATCAAGTGTCTTGACAATACTTGACAATGAGAATGAGTAAAAAATACATCAAACACTAATAAAACTAGTGAATTTACATAAATAACCAACAGAACTGAAATATAAAATCCTCAATGGGGAATTCGAACTGGAGAGAGGAATGTGAGCAGGATGTTGCATGAGAGAACGCACGCAGTGATTGGCAGCGCATCCTTTTCTCGAATTTACTCCAGGTCCTCCTCAAGTGCGATGGAGCTCGCTGGATCAGATGTAACACCTGTGCGCACACACAAACACACATACAGTGAATACAACTCTTCATATGGGGCGACATAGCTCAGGAGGTAAGACCGATTGTCTGGCAGTCGGAGGGTTGCCGGTTCAAACCCCGCCCTGGGCGTGTCGAAGTGTCCTTGAGCAAGACACCTAACCCATAACTGCTCTGGCGAATGAGAGGCATCAATTGTAAAGCGCGTTGGATAAGAGCGCTATATAAATGCAGTCCATTTACCATTTACCATACCAGTCAGTCATAATTATGGTTATCCTGAACATGTGACCTGGGAAACATTAACCACTTAGCGTAACCCCCCTAGTGGTCAGCACGCCAGTGTGCCTAGATTGCTCATCTCAGACATTCATTGCTCCTGCAACCAAAGTATGAGTTGAATACAGAAACTCTGTGTTCTAGTTTCATTAGTAGACAATACACGGCAACTATGCCAAATACGGAGTTTCGCCAACATTGTCGTGCTGGCCATTCATTTAACAAGTGGCCCCTTCCCTGCAGTCTCAACTACACCCTGCACCCATGACATAATGGACAATATTGTCTATCAGGGTATTCATAGAAATATTCTTTCACCACTCAAAAATCTAATTCCGTCATAGCAACAAGATGGGTCACAGGTTCAATTCCCGGATAGGACTCTGTCGTTGTTCCCTTGAGCAAGGTACAAACCTGCATTGCTTCAGTATATATCCAGCTGTATAAATGGATGCAATGTAAAAAAATGTAATGTCAAATGTTGTGTAAGTCGCTCTGGATAAGAGCGTCTGCTAAATACCTGCAATGTAATGAACCCAACAATAGCCCAAAGATATGCCAATACAGCATTGAAAACGTTGCTCATTGAATAAAAAAATAAACACAATTTAAAAAAAATTATACCATGCCATTCTACAGTCAATATCCATTCTACAGTCAATATCTGGGACAAAATATTGAATAAATATACAACATTTCCATTGGTTTTATGCGTAAAGGTGTCCCTTTTGAGACTGAGAGGTCATATATTGTCTTGCATAATCCGTTTGTGAAATATACATGCATTTGTGACAACTGGGTACCTTCCAAAATAGCTGTGTGTAATACCATGCGTTTACGGTGTTGTCCCCTTTTTAGTACAGTCTGGCTTGATCGACAATTAAGATATCCAATAGATGACAGAATAAGCTTTCTAATAATGCATAACATGCCTAAGTTTGCTTCTGGAATAGCTTTTTGTAGTGTAACGAAAGTTCTCCTAATCGCATTCACTTATGCATTCACTCTGTGGTAGCAGCAAAAGACACTGCACCTGACGAAACTTTATCAATGGTTTTCATAATTTCTTGGAAAATATTATTATTATTGAGCATAGCTAAGCCATATGTCGCTGATAGACCTAGCTGACATCGTTTTCTGGAGTAAAACAGAAGAGGAGAGAACGAATGGACTGATTTACCGTCTCTATATACTTAACACAGATAACATTTCATCATCGCTATAGAAGTATTACTGCTCAAAATATTTCAGTTAAATACGTTATTTTTGAAATTGAGTGTCTTTAAAGAGGTTAGTGGTATTTTATAATGAGGATATTTCACACTGTAATGTAAGCATTTGTTAGTAGCTTAGCAATTTTTGTGTTTCATGCACCAGATATGACTTGAAAGTTGGAACATTGCCAAAATGTGGTGGATGGTTGAATATTGTTTTCATATCGTCCCATC
The DNA here is from genome assembly GCF_013347855.1 of Anguilla anguilla. Taxonomy (NCBI): domain Eukaryota; kingdom Metazoa; phylum Chordata; class Actinopteri; order Anguilliformes; family Anguillidae; genus Anguilla; species Anguilla anguilla. Next base: position 37,037,517 of record NC_049203.1, on the reverse strand, counting down.
CCCATACAAGAAGACATTACATACTGTAGAGTACAGAAAAACATACGAGAGTTAATTACATATTTTGGTACTGTACCGCATTGAGTGACAATGTTTTTGCATTATTTTTTAATCCGATATCAATGTTTCATCTTAAACCTTCATAAGGGGCTCATTTATATGCTTTATAATGGACAAATAGCATTTTATCCATTTTTGGAGCGATTTTGGATATGTTTCTAGACCCCTAGAAATTTTAGACCACTGTACTGACGGAGAGCTGGTAATTCCCACTTGAAAATTATGCAACAGTGAGTTTCTTGAGTTAAAACAGTTGATTTGTAGTTAAATACATAATTATGTTGTGATTTACAGCAGTGCATAATTCAGACATTTTGGATAGATTTGGAGACACTGGGTACACTGCTTAGTTTTTCTTCATAGATCTTTAGTAGTTCTACATATCCACGCTTAGATTTTATGCACTTGTGGTCAAGGAGTTTTTGATCCAGGACATGTATAGTTTAACCTGCTGTACATATGCAATCTCTCAGTATTTCATTGCAAACTAAAAAAGAGCATTCATTTTTTATTTTTTGCCTAGACAATTGCATTTGTGGCACTTTATTTTTTCCAAAATTATGAATATAAAAGAATCTAAGCATTGCTTCGTTTAAGCCATTTTTTAAGCCTCTGTGGTGTTCACATCTGGAGTTATAAGGCTTTAAATAGGGTACCCCCTAAATGTGCAAAGATTACCCAGATTTGGCATGTGCGCTAAGGGGTAAAACCTGTATCTCGGTCCTTACAGGTAAGCAGTCAGAAAAGCACAAGCAAATATACTATTTAGGACCAACGGAAGTTTGTTGTTGCATGTCTCTAAACCAGCAATGGCCAAGCTTACTCGAATGGGCCAGAGCAAGCGTAGGTGTTTGTTTTAACCCTGCACTAAAATGTCCAGTTCAACTAATCGATATATTGACTGAAGACTACAATCAGTTCATTATCAGGTGTTGTAGTGTGGGGGTAGCCAGTACACAGTACACACATCAATCATTTCACTCACAAGAGACACAGGTCTGATTCATCATCAATGAAAACACTTAGAGCCTTCACTGCTTTCAGAAGGAATTTAAAGGAAAATGTGATCTGACTACACATGTGAAATGTAAAGTCAGTTTTGTGATGCAACATTCAGACAGAAGGTGGAATTTACCTGCATATCATTTACTTACTTGATTCGTCATCGTCATCTTTTGGGGACTTCTCCTCTACATAGCCAAAGCTCAACAACTTAGACATGCTGACAGGGGCTGCCTTCTTGTCGTGGGACCTGTTGTCACACAAAATTACTTTTACACATTTTTTTTTACCCAAGAAACATCAACCGTGTGAGAGAAAATACAGAAATCTGACTTAAGAAAGTCAACTTCAAGACACTAACAGATACACTAAACAAATCTTGGACATTAACCAAGATGATCGGATGTCTGCATGTCACACCAAAACCGTCTAGAATCCCAAGTCACAAGCCATCTGGAATCCCAAATTGGTCACACACTAATTTCACTGAATGTGTTCTTGACATTGCAAATGGTTTCTCCTTCTCCAACAGAGAGTAGCTTACAATCCAATCCTTATCAATTCAAACCGCAGGAAGCTTAACGCAGTTTGCTTTCTATTTACAAAATACCTAGGGCATTCTACAACTCTGTATGCATGAGGGAAGTTGTACTGAAACTTATTAACTTAACCTAATAAAATCTTACCATCTTGCCCAGTCTTATTCTAGTATTTGATCTGAATTGGGCTTAAAATACAATTGCCAGACAAAATCTTGGTTTGCTTCTCCTATAATAAGTATGCAGAAATTTCTAAAATATGTACCGTCACTTTAATAATGGCGCTTGCTATTTGCACATTCAAAGTGGCTAGCTGAATAAAGTTAACAACTATAACAGCTGTTGTATAAACAGCTCTGGAGATGAATGCTAGGATTATAGGGCTAAGATCAGCAGAGAGTAAGTGACATTGGCCATGCAGGTAAATGAAGATTGCTTTCATTTCATAGCCTATATTTTTGTGCCAGCTGTTGTGCTTAGTTTTGGAATAGCAATTAATACTGCCATGTTTGGAATGTTCCTCACTTAATTATCTTGTTCATATCAGAATTGTTTGGCTGTTTATGCCAGACTGATATTGTTCAGTAGTTCAATTCTGACATCAGACTGAATGGACTTGACATGTTGCCTCTGGTTGCACGTAGGCAATCAAGATTGTAGCTAATGATTACACTCCTGTGGTAGAGAACCAGCAAAGCCACAGTGCAATGTTCAATGGCGTTTACAAACAAGGCTCCCCGTAATTTGATCATTAAACAGAGAATAAACAAATCATTTTACGTGATAGGAGGTACATCCGTCATTTTGACAGAAACCAAATTATATTTTCCTTTCCGATACATACAAACAAGACAACGTAGCCGGTGCGCTTTTTGGTAATATGAGACTGCACTCTCGAGAAACAACCTGAGAAGCACAGTGTGAAGGACTAACGTTCTCTTATACTTGTTTGCCTCATCGTTTCCAGAGGCCAGGCTCATCTTCTTCATCTGCTCCGCAGCATGGTCGGCCATGACGATCTGCGCATCGGAAATACGAAAATAGAAATAGCCATTTAGATCCTCCTGGGACCACTCTTTAAACCCCAGGTTAGCTTTTGAAGATTTGAATGTCTCAGTAGGAAAACAAACTAGTCTCCACAATAGTTCTCCTCCTGTTGTGTGAAAAAATGAAAATTCTACACTGAACTACTACATTTGATTACTGGTCTTGGATATTTGGTCTTTGATTTGGGAAAATAAATTTAGTAGGTCTAGTGAATTTATCATTTTCAATAATGAAATTGTTAAATTAATTAAAACACATGGTTATTCTCTACCCCAGTTTACTTTTCAATAAACCAACACAGATTTAAATGTATTGTAACCAAAGTCATAACGCCCTTAAACCCATAGTTTCCTCAAATGTCAGTTGTCAAGTCTTCAGGTTTCTCTGAATATCTGCACTGAAGGCAGTAAAATTAGACCCTTCTAAAACAAAGATGAGTTCATTTTTGCTCAAGCACTTTGGCATCTTTGGCATCTTGCCAAAGCAACACTGCGATTCAAAAGCTTTCTATAGTCACAAAAGGATCACTGTCAAATATGTGCGTCAGGAAAAACAATACGTTTCTACCAAATATATCTCAACAATAACTAGGACATTACCACATGTAACCAATGAAGACCTCAAACCACACAAAAGTCAAAATCGCGCACACACATACCCAAAACAACAAAAGTTTCGTTGAGTTAACCAAGGCAGGTCTAATTGCAAAAATGGTCAACATAAGTGGCCCAATGTCTTATTTGATGCATTCTGTAAAGGCAAAAAAAAACAAGCAAAATGAAAAAAAACAATGGAACAACAAACAATGGAAAAACAAATAAAACAATAACCCCCCATAAAATGGACATTACAGTTGAGATAATCGATTAAATTAACTTCTAAAAAGCAGGGTTGCTAAAAACCTGATGGGAGATTATATTGTCACAGGTGCACGGATGGTCTTTGTCCATTCACCTTATCTTGACCAGAAGTAAAGTTATCAGCTTCCCGCTCCCAAGTGGATTTGTTATCACTCCCAAAGGGAGCACTGGCCCGCAGTATGGCCCCCTTAGTTGGACTTTCCTTGTCCTCTTCAGGAGTCAAAAGCTCCGGGGTTGATCCTTTAGAAGGGCTGCAAGCAGAAAACCATAGTCCATTTTCCCTTCACTTCACTGAAACACACATTTCCTAAACAGTACTTGCTGGTAATATTCTGCTTACAAATACACCGTTTGCGGTAGCCAGTAACTTTAATTGGTCCTCGGCCATCCGAGAAACCTATACAGGCACACACCCTAACAGTGCTTTTCTCAAGATGCCCCTTCAGAATTTGTCGTTTGTTTCTAAAGTTTTCATTTAATATTTGAACGGCATTTAATTTGCATGCCCCATGAAATTTGAATTAGCCTACTTTCACACAGAATTGCAAACAAGAGACAGTAGCCCGGTGATTTTAAAAAGTTGCATTTTAATATCCTGGAACAGATATTTAATTAAACTGAACTACTTTTTAAGAGGTCAATATTAAATAAAATAATAAAACAGCTTTAATAAAAGTTGTGTTAAACATTTGGGAAAGCTGTAATGGCAATGTGTGTCTCCTGGGCACCATTATACAAGTCAGCTAAACAGCGTTCCTTTATTTGAATTTGAATCCATCATAATTTCATCAGGTTAACATAACACAATCACAAACACTTGCAGATTGCCAAACAATGAAATTGGAGATATCTGGAATATGATGATTAAATGCACAAAATCAGGCCTCCTGAAAACTCAAACACATACATTTTCCACAATAGGTCATTTCTCTTTACGTAATGAGATAACTGCCACTAGTGCAGTTTATGATGATTAGACTACACCCAAATTTGAAATTTATTCCTTGAAATGACATTCCTGTCAGCTGTACAGATTGATGCCATTATTATTGCACCTAACAGTAATATCAGCAATTATCTAATTAAGGCTACAATTAAAACATTATGTATTCATTATACAACCTTAGTTTCTGCAGCAACACCAAGATATTACAAGTTCTGCCAGATATTTGCATCAAACCTATCACAAAAAGTAGTGTTAACGCCAAATTGTTCTTCTTCATTGGTATAAAAGCGGGTGGCAATGTGTGCTGCTCTTTTTTCTCTGCAGTACAGCTCAACTGCAAAATCATCTGGGTCAGAAGCAGGCAGTTCATGTGCAGCTGGCAGACTGACTGCAGATTCCCAATCGATGCAACCCGCCGCTCTTTTGTAATGAGATTTAGACAACTCTGCCAAATGAAACCATCTGCACTTCCCAATGGCGACAATCAGCACTGGTACAGACAGTGAACTAAAGACAGAACCCAGTCCTTCAGCACGCTGAGCCATCTTACAGCTTCCATTGGTCATGCTGTTAACGCTCCAGGAAACTGGATTCAAATTGTGGTTATATTCCCCAGAATGACAACTGATCTTCTTCTTTATATTTCTTTCAAGTTTTCAACCCAATTATAACCATTAAATTGTCAAACTATTAAATGATTGTGACCTGATTCAGCGGACAAGACAGGGCGGGCATGTATCCTGCGCTCATTAACATTCCTATCCGTAAGACATGTCACATGTAAACCATTCCTCATCGTTAGCTAGGTTAGAGCTGGTTAAAGCAGACTGTCCCATGCACTAACCTTAAATATTTATATATTAAATATTAAATATTTAAAAAAGGAACACAAACTAGGATTTACCATCATATAGTTAAACCTGAAGCTAATTCAATGTGTAATAATGTTGTAACACTAAGCTACTGCACACTAACATTAGACTCTATAGCAGTCTCAAACTCTGGACATTACACCCCAATATAAAAAGCCTTTGCTTCCACATGTCTAAGCTTGAAAGCTATTTAATTGCCGCTAGCTAATGATAGGCCAACTTAGTGATCTATCACATTCTGCAACAAATTCCAGGCAAGAATGGGCAATGCAAATACTAACTGTACGGATTATTGTAATATTGCACTGCCCGTGGGCTCCAGAAATAAAAATCCATTTCTTGTAACTCTCTTCATTTTTTGGAAAAAGAAAAAAAGTGTATTGCGCTCTCCACATCCAAAGAAGGGGCAATGCTTAGGTATTTTCAACTTTGCATGCCTTACCCACACAAAAGTGGCAAGCGTATCATTTACATTAGATGTAGAAAAGATTTCACTGTTTTTTGTTACATAACTAACAGCCAGTTAACCCTGCCCATGGAAAACCTGGCATTTAGCCAAGGGGAAAAGAATGCCAATTTCAGCACAGGCTTTTATGCATTTTTTGGTTGTTTTTGCAAGAATCATTTTAAAATATTCCTTGGCCATTTGTGAATGCAGAGAAGCATTAAAACAACACATCAGCAATCAGATTTCAGTTTCCTGGACCTTTAAATATAAAGGACACTCTTAATTTGCTTTTAAGCAAACAAGAAATAAAATGTTTTATTATGAAAATAGCAAATATGTAGGACTGAAAAGCCTCAATATCCAAATCAAGTCATAGCGTGAGGTTTCAGATGGTACAGCTAACGGCGTATAAAAATGTTCTTACCACTTTTGTTCCTTGTCTGAGGCAGAGAACCAATCAGGAGGCCTGTATTGTGCATTAGGTTTGGTCTCCAAATTGGTCTCCTCATGCCACAATAAACCTGTGAAAAATAAAGACAAACAGCTGATACTTGTTCCAGTCTGGTATGCCCTCTTCTCCAAAAAACATACTATGCTTACACATTTCTGTCTAGTGTCCTGGTTTCTCTAATCCTTACACTTCACACTTGGCACATAATAAAGGTAATTCTATGAAAACCTCATTGTAGCGCTATATAGCCACACAATACGTTTCAATAAGGCTGCAAGTTTTACCTTTCACTCTGTAAAACATGCCTCCGTTCCCACTAACCGTATGTTATCATATATTCCCTTTATTTTAAAGGATACACATTAAATATAACATACCCCTTTGCCCGCCTTGTTTGGCAAGTTTGACATATTCTGAATCTGTCTCAAATACACCGACGCGACGTCCACGGCTCTTCTCCAAAGGAGCTGTGTCGGCACTGTTTGACAGCCCTGGAATCTGTGAGGTGGGGCCCTGTGCGCCATTGGCTTGATAGTTAGGTTTTGTGCCTGAGAATAGAAGTATAGCTGTAGAAACCTCGTTCACAGTACAATCCTATTATTTGTAAAACAGCAGTGTTGTAATAAACCCCAGCGAGACAACCAAGTTCACTCCTAGTTAGCTTGAATTAACGAACCAACATTTGCGTTTTTCTTGCAGACAATAAAGATCAATCGCATCAAGACGTGGGGTGTTGTGAGAATTTTCTGTTAAAATGATTACATTAGCAAGTTACCACACTACAGCTTGCAAACTACCTCAAACCACCGTTAGGTTAGTTAACATTAGGTAATGTTAGTATGTACAGTGTCGAGTGCTAACGTAGAGAGCAAAACCGAACCCTGCATCTCCATACTCCATCTTAGAAAGGCAAGGTTAAAATCTATCTCGACAAAACCAACGAATCAGACAAAGCATGCAAATCACTTGCCAGGTTTTCTTCGGCGATGGTCCATTTCGGTACTCATGTCTACTTGCTAGCGAGCTAACTATGAATTATGTCCTGCAAATAAAGAAGTTTAAACGTGTTATCAGTGTGTTAGCAAGGTACCTTAGTAAAACCAGACACCGTTAACATAGCAAATGACAAAATGAAAAAACATGACTAGCTAGCAACTAGCTACCTAGCGACCAAACACAGAAACAATCCAAATGAATGACGAACGTCGGTTTACTAGCTTAATCACATCGACGCAACAATGCCGGCGAAGGAAAAAAAAAGATAGCGTTAACGCCAGCAACGTTAGGCCGCAAGTTAGGCCGCTCGCTAGACAACCATACAATTAGTTTCTGCTGTATCGTTACTTTTACTTTTGCAAGTCTTGTCTATGTACCATAATTACAACTCTATGTATGCAATTTGATACTAAAATCGTTTATGAAAAATTCGCGAGCTACCTCGCTTGTTAGCTACCCTTCGGTTTGGGATATTTCAGTTCGATGACTGTTTCCGGAATACAGAGTCAGCTGGTTCGTAACTATGGAAATGGCATCGGAACAGAACGGAAGACGTTCTGAGTCGCTTTGACATTAGATATCCATCTTGATTATCTGAACAAATCCTTTTCACAAACAATGCATATGCTCTCTATAGAAAGGGAGTAAAAAAAAAATGGAAAGCGTAACTAACCAATTCATATTAACAAATAGAGTGTTACAGTGATTACGTCATTTTGTAGGCAAACTCTGTAGTTACTTCCGCCATTGGTTCCCTCGGCAAATTCCAAATTCATTCTTCCCACCCATAAGCATTTCGTTCTCTGTCGAAAATAAGGTCTGTGGTTAACGTATGTCGAAGAGAGTTTCAGGTTTTGTTCTACAAGATAAAATACACCCATTAATATCTCAACCGTGAATTTATATGTAGGTACGTGCTTTAAACAAGTAAGTTGCTATGTTGACATTACAACTGTTTTCACGTGCATGCGGGCTAGTTTGGAAACATGAGTGGCGGTTGCCAGAAAGCGACCATTGTTGTAGTTTCAATATAGCAACTTGTTAGCAACTTACTTTTTTAAAGCACATAACAACCTCAAAATCCACAGTTGAGATATCAATAGGTGTCATTTATCTCGTAGAACAAAACGTGGAGCTCTCTTAGGCTTACGTTCACCACAGACCTTATTTTTGGCAACAAAAAACGAAATTCCTATGGGAAAAATGCATTGGAAATCTGACTAGGTAACCCATGGCTCCAAAAAGCAAACTTACTTTTGGGTTTTAGGACTACAAACTGTAACGCCAAAAGTTACGCCTTGAGAACCGAGAGTTTGCCATTTTTCAGGGTTTCTTACAGAAATAATCACACTGACCACAACATATTTTTTAATGGTTTTTTTGATGAACACTTACACACCAGAAAAGATATGCTTATGCTTGCTTGTGAAGTCCTCTATAGGCAGCAACTATTGTCCAATCTGGTGCATGGTAATGGTAAATGGACTGCATTTATATAGCGCTTTTATCCAAAGCGCTTTACAATTGATGCCTCTCATTCGCCAGAGCGGTTAGGGGTTAGGGGTCTTGCTCAAGGACACTTCGACATGCCCAGGGCGGGGTTTGAACCGGCAACCCTCCGACTGCCAGACAATCGGTTTTACCTCCTGAGCTATGTCGCCCCATATGCATAATGGGAGTGGATTGGTTTAACAACAAGGACATTTTGCTGATGAGGAGTTATGTGGTAAATATTGTGTCAATGTATGTCTGTCACAAGTGGGTATACAGAAGATGACTGTGGACAATCATTGAGGGAGATATGCTGCTTACTTAAGGCTGTGGAGACAGCTTTTTTTTAAATATACCACTAATAGTTTCCCTTGATGGACAACAGAGTGTTCAGCTTCTCTGATACTGAACAAAGGTAATCAAGTGTCAGTGAAAGAAGACACAGGCTAAGGAAAGATTTCTGGTTATCATATTGCTAAAAGGACTCGAGAGGTAGAAATTGTGACAGTTGAAAATGGTACCCCTCATGTGTAATTAGCCTGGTGTTTTTCAATAATTATTCCTGAAATTCTCCTGGTTATTCAATAATGTACCACATTCATTTTAAGCTGATGATGGAACGAGCTGGTCAAGAGAGGAATGTTAATTTTTGGTTCTGAAAACAAAAAGTTGTTTGAACCGGAAAGAGGTTCAATTCAGTTTTAATTTTAACTACCTTTTACCAGGGACATAGGAGTGAGTTTGACATTGGGGGGGATACATTAGCTCCCCAGCCCCTACTGCCACCCGCCCCCACAATAAATGTTAGTGGAAAAGCTCATTGGGTCCACCATAGCCACCATTATTGGAATTAAAGATGCAGACACATGCTGGCCTCATCCATTCTCACCTGCCAGAGCAGGCTTTGTTGTTTATTTATTGTACTGTGTGTATGCAAGATGCAAGATACCTCCCAGTCAGTAATAGACTCAAGAAGGCACAGTAGACGCCCTCAAGTGGGCACACTAATGAAAGTATCATGTTTAATCAAATTAATTAAACTGTATTTAACCCCCTAATATTGAAATGCGTGGATTAAATACATCACAGATGTTCTGTGTTTAGACACCTAACTAAAAGCATTCATAATAAATGTGCAATAAATGTGTGATACAGGTGAGGCATGCCAACTGAACAAGGTTGAAGAAGAGCTACTTTACATGCAAACCTGGGTCAAATAGATATTTAAAGTAGGCTATTACATACAAATACATTTAAGGAGCATTTATGTGTTTTTGCAATTACTTTCAAATATGTCTTTAAAAATATTTAAAATACTGAATTTTCAAATACAAAGTATTTTCTTTAATGGGATTATTTGAAAATACTTTCACAACATAAGGCCAGTGGTGCAACATGTACAACAATTGTACCAAGCTGTTGAAAGACTTGAAAACACTGGATATGCGGGAATCAGCTCTGAATGTTGAGAATTTTGTCAAATTAGAGGACAGTATTTTGATGAGAATGCATCAAATGACTGCTGACAGCCCCAGTCCAATTGTACCGATTTCCATTGTTAATTGGTAGTGAATATGCATGGATTATTTCATTTTATCAGTGCCTAACCTTAAAAAATGTAAAAGATGGGACTGTACATATGGCTGTTGAACACTCTGACAACAGAAAAAAAGGGCCACTAACTTAAAAACAAATTGCATGGGTACAAATAAACAGGCAAGTAGCTTATCAAGAAGTCTGAGTTTGCCATCCCCCAATGCAAAGATATGCATTTAGGCTACTGTCTGTAGTGCATGGGTTGTTTAAAGTTGCCATCTTAGATTACCGTTGCCCATAATCCAAATTCAAACCCTTAGCCCCTAGTAGTTCCCCTGGAGTGCCCTCAGTATTATAACTCGCTGACATCTCATCGAGTGCCGCTCACAAAGATTGTACAAAGAACTCTGTGATATCCCCTTCAGTGTGAAACCTACATTGTTGCTGGCTCAGCCATTTCTGTTGTTTATCACAGAAATATTTCTAAATATTTTAAAATTGTATTTGTATTTTAATGTATTCTTAAAAGGCTCTAAATACTATTTGAAAAGTATTTGGTTTCCCAGGAAAGTATTTATTTAAAGGAATGTATTTTTAAATACTATTTGGGAAAGTATTTGGTTTTCCATTAAGATAATTTAAGTAAATCAAATACAAAGTATTTCATGTGTAAATGTATTTGACAATACTTCAAATATGTATTTAACTACATTTTCAAATACACATACAAATGCATATTTTTATTTGACCCAGGTCTTTCTACATCTCAACACCACCTCCCCTCCACTTCTCTATGTTACATCACATTTATTTGGCGGATGTTTTTATTCAAAGCGACGTACAATAAGTGCATACCAAGGGTCATTGGAACAACTACAAAACACAAGTCAGATAAGGTACTATACTCATTATGTAACAGTTATTCATAGCCATGAACACATTAAGTCCAGTTCACACAGTAATCATAGGATAGGTCAGAAAGTTATGGTCAAACTAGGAGGCATGACAATGAGCTTACATCAACATAACAATACAAGTGCAATATAAGTGCTGGATGAAGAGATGCATCTTCAGACCATGGTGGAAGATTAGCAATGACTGAGTGGTTCATAGAGGAACAGGGAGTTTGTTCCACCATTGGGGAGCTAGGGTGGAGAAGCTCCGTGGTTGGGACGAGCGAGAACCATTCACCTGGATGGCAGGGAGTGAAAGTTACCCTGCTGCAACAGAGCGGAGTGGTTGAGCTGGCGTGTAGAATTGAGTCATGTCCTTTAGGTAGTAGGGGGCTGTCCTGTTGGCTGCAGTGTAGGTGAGAGTCTACACATCCAAACTCTCTACTGACACATAGAATCTATTAAATTTATCTAACATATTAATTAACATTCTCTGAAAATATGACATAGAGAAAGAAAAAGATAAGATAGACATTTGCCTTCAAAAGAAAATTATTTTCAGTAATGTGCTGGCATATCAGAACATTTCAAATAACACAAATATACAAAAAAAGTATTTGAATTCCCCTTTCTCCCTACCCAACTTTCACTCTCAAAAAGTAAATAAATAAAAATACTGGATCACAAAAAAATCAACTACACTTTTTAGATTCCACCCTATCATCGAAATGCTGGTCAGTGTAACATTATGTGACGAATATGTGTGTCAAACATAGTAATACGATGCGTTGCACCATATTAAACGTTGGACTGGATCCGTTTCTGGACTTCTTTTGCCGGCACATTTTTGGATGAAGGAATACTGGAAATAAATTAAATGAAGACTGCCAAATCTTTTAGACTTTTAACCCGGCTCCGATACTCTCAGCAAACATTACAATGCATTGCAGTTTCAAAAAAGTCTATTGATAGCTAGATTCATGGAGCCAAAAAGATTTGATTCTTTGATACGTGCAAGGCTCCCAAAAACATAGTCAATTAATGCATTTATGATATATTGAGGAATACATATGACTTTATAATAACTATATAATACAATTTGAACAATGCAAGCAACTTATTTTAATACTACAATAGTAATAGCATAGTATTCATGTTACCTTCCTCCCATACGACTGCTAAATTGCAAAATCTAGCAGGACCTAGTGGTCCTCTGCTGTGACTAGTCTTTGTCTTTGTCTGGAGGGCTCAAAATTAAATTGCACCTGACATCAGACTGACAATGCCTCTGGGCTGTGCACTGAGTGCACTGGCTGACACAGTGGAACATGGGTTTCTTGTCTGTCCTAATTCTAGTACATAAAATGATATTTTTAGACAGAACTTGGTTTCAGTGATTTTGTGCATATCATGGTGCAGTGTCTGTGGTTCAGATTTCTGTGATTGACAGGGGATAGTAGTGATGATAGGATTGTGGAGTTATTTACATTTCTTAAATCACAAAGTGCACAGATTAGTGATTTCAAAAGGGGTAATAAAAAAGGATGTGAAGGCACGGGTATATGGAGAACTTTTTTCTGTTTTTTCCTTCATTTGTTCACACTTCTTTTTGACCACGTTCTCTTCAAATGGTTAGATGAAAAAACTCAGGGCCAAATTACTTGAAATAATTCAGGAAACATTGGTTAGCACTGCTTCCGAATATGGCTTGTTTAATTTGTGTGACCTAAGATAGCCAATATTGTTTCTTTTAACTTGGCCTAATTTTAATATCAGTCATATTAATGGCAGGCCTATATTTTTCGAGTTTAAATGACTGACTTAAGGACAGTACTTTGTATGCGTGAGTAACTTGGTATTTTTGTACGTTGAAAACGTATTTTTTAATGGCTTTTTATGTTTTGCACTCCGCGACAGCAGGTGGCGGTAAGCACATTTGTAGTTGACTCGAAACCACAATTCATCCACTTAACGAGGAGGCGAAATTCAAGAAGAAGGGGAAGAAGAAGAGTTGTTTTTCTTCTCCAAAATTGAGTGTAACCAGTTAGCAGGCTAACTTTATTTAGTTTTGAGCACCGTCCCAATTTTCCTGTTAACTTTGGTGAACATAAGCATCCAAGTTAATTAATTCGCTGTCCTGAAGATCGCTTAATATTTTGAAACTTTATGGAAGACCTCGAAGACCAACAATGTTGGCTGAAATTGAAAGTTTGCTTTTGATGAGATCAAACAAAAACTCTCCGGGTTCGAGACCTATGATGGCTAGCTAGCTAAACACCAGCTTTTGGGAAGTTACTGGCGAACTATCGTTACTAGTTAACGTTATTCAGCCGTCTTGAAACCACATCATTCTGCTAACTTAACGTTACGGTAAGCAATACACGTTTTTTTGCATGGTCTCATTAGAATCGTATGGTCTGATAATAAATGAATGAAACTATCGAGCTAATTTCGACTGTTTAGCGTTAGTCTAGTCTAGTTAGAAAGATGGGTAGATAGCTTATGTTATAAGATAGCTAACTCGTAAATCCTAGCGGTCTGTCCCAGCTGATTTTCGTTTTCCGACAATAAAGAGTAACGTACTGGTTAGCTAAGGTTGTACATTTGCTCGGAGCCCATACAATTGGTAGCTTATATAATATGAGTAACTCCAATTATAATATAAGTTAAGCCTGCTAACATTACTTCAATTTAAAAGCTAACGTTAGCTGGTAACTTGGATGGTTAATGCCTACTTAACGTCAGCTCTTTGTTCAAACTTTTTTGTCAAATCTTGTTCACATCTCTTCTCTTTACACTTGTAGGAAGGTGATAATCCAGAATGCTTTTTTTGTTTTTGTTTTGGGAAGCATAGCTTTAGAACATTTTCGTCCCCATTATTTTTAGTTTCTACGTGTGTGGTCCCATTGGAGTGTTGCAATATCTGCGGCACTCGACTGAGTACTAAACATTACGGCAGCCGCTATGAAACATTCTTCAAAATCAAATAACACTATTTTAAATAGAAAAGTGAATGGGTTCACGTTGACATGCCGTTTATTTTCTGAGCAGTTGTAAAAAAAAAAAAAAATAATAATAATAAAAAGATTACATTATTTACAAGTGCTGGATTTCTTACAGACTCATTTTGTGCAGTAGATACAGATACCTTATGTTATCGGTCTTTAAACCGTTAGTGTCGGTAATATCGAGACGAATGGTTTGCCGCATTCTCGGTTCCACCATGATCTGAAAATATGTAATCTAAGAAATCTGTAATTCTATAGCGCAAGTACTGGTAATGTCAATGGGTTCACAAGAGAGCACAATTGGCATGTCTTTAAGATTGGTACGAATGGCACTAATCACTGTGTCAAAGTAGATTCTTTTGATGAAGAGACCACATGTCTCACCTGGGTTCAGTGAAATAAAATTCACATTCTATTGACTGATTGCAAGCTCACTTATGTCCTGACCATGACCATAGCACCTCTAGGTTTGTTACCTTTGTATTGGCTTGGCTGGTTACCGTCTGCCTCTCTTTTAATGTAGGTGCTTTGCACAAGCATACAGCCCGCAATTTTGTTGAATAAATAATTACATCATGCTGTATTTTAATCTACAAGGTTTTTGCCAGCTAAATTATGAATATTCTGGCAATTTTCCATAAAGTTCACTTACTTTTGTCCACAAGTTGAACTTGTTATTATCAGTTTAGCAGGGGTTGTTTAGTTAAGCTCATCACAAGAATTTTAGGTGATGTTTAACTTCAGTAGTATGCTCCTAGTTAAAATACACTAAAATTATGGCCAAAAGTATGTTGGCACCTGAATGTCACACCCATATGTGCTTATTGAACCTTGCATTCCAAAACCATGGGCATTAATACGGAGTTGGTCCCCAATTTGCTGCTATAAGGGCCTCCACTCTGGGAAGGCTTTCCACTAGATTTTGGAACGTGGCTGCAGGTATTCGCTTTTGTGTAGCCGCAGGAGCATTAGTGAGGTCAGGCACTGATGTTGGCCGATAAGGCCTGGCTTTCAGTCGGCGTTCCAATTCATTCCAAAGGTGTTCGTTGGGGTTGAGGTCTGGGCTCTGTGCAGGCCAGTCAAGTTCTTTCACACCAAACTCAACAAACCATTTCTTTACGGTCCTTGCTTTGTGCATGGGGGCATCATCATGTTGAAACAGGAAAGGGCCTTCCCCAAACTGTTACCACAACGTTGGAAGCCCACAATTCTCTAGAATCTCTTTGTATTCTGTAGCATTAAGATTTCCCTTCACTGGAACTAAGGGGCCTGGCCCAAACCATGAAAAACAGCCCCTGACCTTTTTACAGACCTTACAATTGGCACAGTGGGTCAGGTAGCATTGTCCTGGCATGTGCCAAAACCAGATTTGTCTGTACATTACATTACATTTATTTAGCAGACGCTTTTATCCAAAGCGACGTACAAAAGTGCATTTCATGGTCATGGACAACTACAAAACACAGGTTCAATAAGGCATGGTACTCATTTCGTACAGCTATTTCTAGCCAAGGACACAGTTCAGTTCACACAGTGAACACTATTCTGACCTAATTTATGCCAAGCCAAACTAGGGAGAAGTACAAGCTACAATATTAGGACAAATACAAATTACCAAAAGTGCTGGAATGAGGGTACATGTAACATGAGTGTCATGAAAGGGGGGATTTGAAGTGGAATGATATACAGAGTGGTGGCAGTTAGTCCAGGTATAGACTGAAGAGATGCGTCTTCAGACCACGGCGGAAGATGGGTTGGGAGGGAGAGATTCTTAGAGGGACAGGGAGTTTGTTCCACCACTGGGGAGCTAGGGGGGAGAAGCTCTGTGATCCCTTTACTCAGGTGGGAGGGGGTGCTGCTGCAGAGCGGAGTGGTCGAGCAGGCGTATAGAATTGAATCATGTCCTGCAAGTAGATAGGGACCATCCTGTTGGCTGCAGTGTAAGCGAGGGTCAGGACTTTGAACCTGATCCTGGCAGCGACTGGTAGCCAGTGGAGTGACCGCAGCAGAGGAGTGACATGGGAGAATTTGGGAAGGTTGTCGATGAGTCGGGCAGCTGTCAGACTACCAGATAGTGAAGTATGATTTCCAGAGAAGGCATTTCCAATGGCAGTGCTTTACAGCACTCCAGCCGACGCTTGGCATTGTGCATGGTGATCTTTGGCTTGTGTGTGGCTGCTTGGCCAAGGAAACCCATTTGTTGTTGCTCGTAGATGTTTCCACATCACTGTAATGGCACTTACAGTTGACCGGAGCAGCTGTACCAGGGCAGAAATATGACAAACTGACTTGTTTGAAAGGTGGTGTCTTATGACAGTGCTGCATTAATAGTCATTGAGCTCTTCAGTACGACCCGTCCTACTGCCAGTGTTTGTCTATGGAGATTGCATGGCTGTATGCTTGATTTTGTGCAGCTGTTAGCTCTGGATGTGGCTGAAATATCCAAACCCACTAATTATAAGGGGTGTCCGCATACTTTTGACCGTGTGGTGTATGTAGGCCTAGATGGTATAAATGAGCTCATACCTTGTGGACAATTCATGAATTTTCAACATAATTAATTCAAGTCATTCATTAGCCTAAGTCTGTTGTCACTACAATAAAAGGACGCAAGTGGAAGCTATGCCGCATGTGGAAATGATTCAAACCATTAGTCACTTGAATCTTGTGAGCATTATGTTGTAGAAAGCAGGAGTAAACACTTTTCCATTCTCCTTCTCTTTTAGAACATTTCCTATGGACTTATCGGTTTTTTGTTCATGATATGAGTCTGTTGTGTTGGGTGAAAGGAAGAGTGTTCAGGGATTCACGTATGAAATAGATGATGGACATCTACTTTATATTTTCCCCCCACTGACACCCAGGCCTTCTGTATTGCTATTATTAGACACTGTTAAATAGTGGAAATGTGGCGTATGTAATAATGAGTGCCAGTCCATTGAGAGTGTCACATTCAGAGCTCTGTTGCCCGCTCGTAAGGTATTTCCCTAGATTTGCTACAATTAAATGTAGCCTACTTGTGGTATGTAATCTAACCTGAGTCTATCCATCTAGATAAGCATGTCCGCATGTATGCTTGTAGTTTGTAGGCCCTGGGGAGACCTGATGTATGTTCTCTGTGATATCAGATCCCCTTTTGGAAGCCAATCAAGATCATTAACTCTCATAATGAAGTCTCTCAGTGGTGGATTCTGAGATGCTAATCTGACGTGAGGGTCATTTCAATGCCAACCCACTCAGGCTTTGATATGAAAGTAATCTGGTAGCTAGTTGGTGCACGAAGTTCTGTTCTTCTTGAACATTCTTTTTGACCTATGACTTGATGAAACTGACCTAAAATCAGAAAGGGACTTTTTTTTTACCAGAAAACACCTGAGCTCAGGTTAAATGATATAATGGGGGGGGGGGTAAAAAGAACCCTCTAGATAGCTAAGTTCTGTTAATTTATCAGACAAGGGTTATGTTATGGGGTTTTTTCTGCCCCAATTTCAGCCCAGTCCAAGATTCTGCATAGGTTTTAAAATGCGTGCCCTTGCTGTACAAAGCTTTGGTACAGGTCATCCAAAATTCACACCCTTTTGGTTCATATCCCCTCAAGGGGAATACATTTGTTTTGCAATGTGACTTAGGCCATTTGCCTCTTAAAACATTTAAAACAGAAAAGTTCAGACCAGAATCACCCATGTGGTGGCTCCTAAAAACATACCGTTATTTAGAATAGATTCCAATGAAATTTACAGGAGTCAAATTTTTTACAGATATTACAGGTGGCTGATTCTCCATATTTTTGCCAAAAGTTGTCAGTGGTTTAGCTAGAGCTTTTATATCAGAACCAACAATATTGCACAATATTGGGAGTTTGGGATAGCGTTAAAAGTGGTTGAGTTTTAATTGGAGATTGCTTTACTGTAGTAGACGACAGTTCATTTGAAGTAGTAGGCCTAGATGGTAATTTGTTTTATTAGTAACCTTTATGCTTTTTGAGCAGTTTAAAATTCGCACTGATGATTATGAGTTGCAGACAGACATTTTAAGTAACAAATTCTGTCACAATATTTCAAGTGCTGTCTGATCTGGCCCCTGGCCATTTCTGCTGTGTCTGAGCAGTTGCCCTCTCGGTACTGATGAATGCCACAGAGTGAATAATTTGTGAGGCTCGAGTAGTTTATAATGCCAAAAGTAGTTTTGGGGAGCAGGGGGGTGGGGGGTGGGGGGTGGGGGGAGGTTTCTCCGACCGCTCTCCGCTCAGCGCACAGTAATTTGGCTGTCAGAAACAGCTGGCGGTACGGGCTGGAACAATGCGGCAGCCGAGTCAGGGAGGAGGGCGATCGCTCTGAGGACCCCGCGGGAGGATCGGGTTTCAGGCCGTCATTAGAGGCGGAACCGCAGCCGAGCGCGCAGACCCGCGGCTTCAGGACCGAGCCGGAGCCCCGGCCCAGACAGAAACAGGGTAGGTGCGAGCGAAACCCAGGAGGGGAGCGTCGCAAGCGTGAGCGTTTTTGAGTCCGCGCACGTACGTGGGGGACCTGGCGAAGGACTCCCCAGACGGAGCAGCAACCTTTCTGAGGAGCCGTCGGTTCAGATGCCTGCCGAGAGACGCTGAGCTTCGTTTCCATGCGTTGACATTCGGGCCGGGAGTAAGTTGTGCTTGTAGTTTCTCTTTTCTTCTGTTGATTAGAGGCGGATGTGTTATCAGGCTGCAAAGCAAGGCATTGTAGGGGTCCTCCAGTCTCTTTGTCAATCTGCTTTTTTTGCGAGCGGTCTCTGTCAGATGCTTGTTTTAGCTCTAATCTGTAAGCGTTTAATAACCGTGCGCCCAGCGCAGCCAGAACGCATCTTGAATTCTGCATCTGAGACCGACTGTAGTTAGTTGGAGCCGAGTTCGCTGCAGGCAGGAAGTGGGACTGTCGCTTAAAGCTCTCCCCCTCCAATATGTGCCATTCTGGCGTTTGTGTTCCTCCCTGACGTTCCTGTGCATCGTTGCTTTTTCCCCCTCTGCGGCGCAGATTTAAATGCCCCTGGAGTTGGCTGTTTGTGCGGGCATAGTTCACGGCAGCTCTGGGGTTCCACGCTCTGCCGTTACCCCGGATCGCCACGGAGACGGTCTGCAATGCACGTTTTATGAGGCCCCTCGCCTGCCCGGCTGGGCCCGTCCCTCAGCCTCTGGAATGAGTTATAACCACACTCCTCTCCTCTTAATGCTCCCTGTTCATCTCTGCATCCTTCTTTTCATTTCTGATGGATTGCATGATGATACGCATCAGACGTCCATTAACTGACCTGCGCATTGCAGCAGTTTCCTTTTCAGTTTCCACAGGTCTGTTCCGACAGGGTTTGTATTCATTCCCTTTTTTTCAGTAGATTTCTTTTTTTTAGTAACACTGGTGTTATTGTTGAAAAGTACTAAAAAAGTGTATGAATTTAATGAATGCACATGTCATGTGTAATTCAGTTGGTTTAGACTATGCTCTGTTGCATAACAGGATGATGAAACTACAGCAGTGTAGAGTAGAACAGTAGTTGGCTAGTTTAGTCAAAATGTCCTACCTGTAGTCCAGTGTCAAAATGTGAAGGTTCATATTGGTGAGGACTGTGTTTTCATACTGATCCTGTGGATGGGCCATTCGACCATTTTGGGAGGTAACTCTCCAGTGCACTGAAGTGTGGGTTGAAGAGATGCTCGTCCCTCTCTCTCTGCCGGTCGCATAAGGCCACCACTACAGTGCCACAGCAACCATCAGACTCCTGGCTCAGATAAAAACGACACTTCCCACTTGTGTTTCCACGGCTCAGTGACTCTGTAGCCTATGCAGGGCTTGGTGTTTAGGGCCGTCTGTACGAAACCTTGAGTGCACTCCTCCACTTTGGAAGGATTGCTGGCCTGAATGCGACAGACGTTAACCGTGTCCTCGTCTGCTTTACTACTTCACTCCATCACCAGATGGAATTAAGACTTCAAAATAGGTGACCAGATAGAGTAGGGTATAAAGTCAGGGCAAACGCATGGTTGGAGATTGCGGTCACAAACTGGAGGGTCGGGGTTGGGGAGACCGGGGGGGTGGGTGTGGACTTTCAAGTCGAAACTTTGGATACATTAATTCTAATATTGGGACAAACGGCAGTACTTTCCTCAGGACAAATGCTCTCAAATCAGGACTGTCCCCATTTAATTAGGACGCCTGGTCGCCTACTTCCGTGGCATAGCAGTTGCAGCCATTCAGTCCTTTACTACAGGTAGGTGAGTGTCATGAGTCACAAAGCCACTTGTTCTAGGCTTTCCTCTCAGTGCACTCCACCTCCATCAGTGACATTATGACTGATTATGACTGAAATTGTTTCATTCCTATATTGAAAAAGCACCAAATTGTTATGAAAAACTTTAGAACTCACAACCTGGCTAAAGCATGGGTGGCAAAAGCTATTCTCTTGTCTGGAAAGAAGTCATAAACATGGTAACCGAAGCTTGACTCGACGCTGGAGAGCTCTAATGTGGTCGACCCCCGCAGCCCTTCTTTTTCTTGATTTTGTTCATCTGCTGAGAGCGGGGGTGCTTGATTTGACCGCTTTTGTTCTCCTTTCTTTTTCCGTCCTCGAAGGGCCGCTGCCAAACGTATCCCAGAGTCCTCTGATTAAACACACTGGAGGTATTCATTACATCTTCTGTTTTACTCATGCTCTGCCTAACCACAACAGAATGATACCAGATCCAGGGCCCAGCATCCTGACTGAAAAAGGGTAGCCAACCAGAACAGCCCGAGCTCCCTGCGGGGGTGTGGCCTGGCACAGCATCAGCTCTGTGAACACAATCCGTCGGCCGCTGCCAAAGAATTTGGTGTGTGGCAACAGAAGAGGGTGCGCAGGCAGAACTGGAAAACCTCATTTAAACCTCATTTTGTTGTCAATGTGTTCTGCAGATGGGCATGGGCATATTTGCTGTCCTTGCTTTTCACTGGCTTTTGAGGCTTCTAAAATTGTCTTCATTTTTAATTTACATCTTTTTATGTAATTGTTAGCAATATAGCTTAAATTAAGGGCAACATGATCAAACTGTTACTCTTAATGGATTGGTTAGCTCTTTCTTACATCTTAAGGGGTAAATAATCCCTATAAAAATGAAAATACACTCAAGTACAAAAAAACCAGCTTGTTAAAATTCTGGGGTTGCAATTGTGGATGGAACGAAAAGCAGCATACACCAAGTTTGAGGTTGGGAGGCACTGTTCTTAAGAAATCATTCTTCAGAGACCGTATTACATTGAATAGAAATATTAATTGATCATTAAATGTCTTGGGATCTGAATGGGGAACATTTATTCAGAATGCATAACCATTTCTGACTATGATGAATACTATGACCTTAATATGACCAACTGGAATTTGAAAAATGTCTAATCGACATCAATTAGCAGCTTGTTACAATTCAGAGGTTTCAGCAGTGGCTGGAATGACACCTGACAAACACACGTGACCAGAAAATGTTAAGCTCAACTGATGTTGATAACTTGTGAGTGGTATCCCATTGCCGATGCTGATATGGGTGTCTCAAGTGTCTCCCTCGTGTCTCGAGTATGCACGTCATTATGGCTGGGTCCGTGTGTTTCTGACAGCTGTGTGATCTGACTTTAGTAAGGCCTTAAGTGCGTAATGACAAGCATTTACAGATGGAGTAGGCTACCCTCTGCTAGCATCTCATTACGTCACTGCTAACTAGAAGCCAAACTGTAGCTGAGACCAGTACAGAAACCAAATTGTTTATTTTACTTTCTGCCTTGTTAATATTAAATGTCTGTTTTATTTGAATTGGTAAACCTAATCCACATCCTAAGCAAGGATATCTTGCGGTGTTAATTCCAAGAAATAGCAAAAAAATCAGTGTAAAATAATTTCCAGGTTTTTTTTTTTTTTCTCGTTACTGTCCGTGCTCTGCCTGTGCTCGGGCCTCTGTCCTGCTGTGCTGCTCTCCCTCTTCGTACTCGCCAATCACAACACAGTGGGTTGTGCCTCTCTCACTCTCCATCATCTGATAGGACAGCACCAAACTCCCCTCTGCTTGCTCTTCAGGGTCTTGTTGCTAGGACACTGAGAAGGAACCACATCCATTACAGGATTCTTTTACTTTGTATTGGCCCTTTATTGACAATCCGGACAGGTCCTTCTTTTGAACTGTTAGAACTCCTCTGCTGTACCTCTAGCTCTCAAGCCAACAGTTCATTCAGTTCCTTTTTGTTACCAGAGAAGTGCTGTAGTGAGTAAGGAATTGAATTAATTCAGGCAATGCATGTGAGTTTCAGGAAAGCCAGAGTGTATGTATTCAGTTTCTATACAATTGTTTAATTTAGCTTTTGCTTTAAGCTCTGACATTTTCCAAATTTTTTATTTGAGATGGCAGATTGCCTTTTTGAAGTCAGCATTGTAACTGGATGCAGTGGATTCTTTTAATACTCAAAAGTTGTGATCCCTTCTGATGTCTGCCTCACAAATATTAAATATGAAATTAAAATAGTCCAATTTCTAATTCTTGTTCCATTTCTGTTAGTCACCATTGAAAACCCTAATAATGCTTCACCTCTCCTTTATCCTTTGTTCTGCAGATTTACAATGCTAGCTGGCATCATGATTCTCCTGGTCTTAATAATGCTGGTCCTGCCCTCCTTCAGTGTGGAAGGTAAGCTTCATTTCATCCCGTGAATTACTAAATATACCTAGCTAGTTTGCTATGACAGTAGAATTTATATTGCTAAGTTATTCTATGAAACCCCTGATGGGCTTGTGCCTTGACTGAATCAGATCAAAAAAGGTGGTCTTTAGTAAGAGCAAGAATAACAATGCTAGCAAGCTACGTTTGCAAGATAACTTGAGATAATAATGTCCGCTACACTTAAACTAGCCTCTCCCTGTCTTAATTCTATTTCTAACAAGACTGTTTAACACTAATGTTAACCAATTAACTCAGCATCATTTATCGTAGCCAGTGATGCACATGCCAGCCTTTCACTGAAGAGCTGTTATATATTCAGATGTATTGCTGGTTTATCCAATCAGGTGCTCTGTCAACTGAGTTTGTCTTTACTGGCCCTCTAGCTAGCTGGTGACATTAGCTTGCTGCCTGGAAATATCCATGCTCTACCTAAATTTATGTTCCTAGAATTACTTACCCCACCTTATAACTCTACTTAGGAACTCCTCCTATGAGCAAGACTGCACAGATAGCTTTATTGTGGAGCTACATATTTGGATAAATGTGTCCTTAGAAAAGTAGAAACTTGCTTCAGCAATGCAAGTTGATATTGTCTGAACAGCCTATGAATTTATAACAGTGGTCATAACATCCCTAAATTTCACATTGCCATCCTTTTGCCACTCCATATATAATTATCTAGAATCGCAACAGCATAGGATGCAACCATGGGATGAACAAACAGAAATCGGGTTTCTCACAATTTTTATGTCAATAATGCAAATTCAGAATGCAAAATGTCGTTAAGTTATTGGTGTTCCACCAAATGGGCTACAATGCCCCCTTGTCACTGCACGCGACCAAGTTGATCATGTGAATTGGGCATAACGCTAGCTAGCTTGTTGATTATTTAAGTAGAATTGATGCAATGATATTATATTGGATTTCAGAGGTAGCATTATGGTCAATCATGTCGATACAATGATCACCAACATGCAGTAAAGTTAGATTGTACTGTTGACCGTACAAACCAGAGACATACTGTGACACTGCAGTCAAATGAGAAAATATCAGAAATTTACTTTCACTTGAAGAAGCCTTGAGGAATTGATGAAGATTTTTAAAAATCCTCTCCGCTCATTTACCCTCCACAACCCTGGTCCTGGAGGGCTACAGGGTCTGCTGGTTTTCATAGTGACTCTGCACTTCATGAATCAATTACACAGTTCACAACTCACCTGGTGTCTTGGGTCTCAATTGGGTGCTGATTTTACGGTGAAAACAAAACCCAGCAGGCCCTGTAGCTCTCCAGGACCAGGGTTGGAGACCACTGCTCCACATCTTTACCCGCTTCCATTATGCTCGTGCTCACGTAATAGAAATGGACTGACAGCAGTGGCCCTCTCGTTGCGTGAAGTTTCCAGGCAACAACGCAGAAGTTGACTTCGGGAGTGTTTCGGAACAGCGCTGCACAATGGCTCCCATGCACAAATGTTAATTGATTTCTGAACGGATAGGTGTTTGCCGCTATTTTTGGCATTTAAAAAAAGGATTTTATTGGCCTGGTGGGAGTTCTCATTAACATGGTGGCCTGCCGGGTCTGTACAACTATAGGAGAAACTCTGGAGTCTACAACATCTCGATTCTTTTTCACTTGAACTGAAAATGGAGTTCCTAGTTACTGTGTTTGGCTATGTCCTACATATTAACTGCATGTACGGATGGCTTCTCCGCGTATCTTGGCAATGGTAGGGACCGGCTGAAGGTACCTGCTGACCAAACAGGTGGGACCCCTCCTGCCTCATCCTTGATGGCCCTGGGACAAATGGGTGGCTGTTCGGCCAGTTTTCCACTTTAATTATGCTTCGCCTGTTAATCCCGCAACCTTTCATGTACCCTTTCCGCCTGACAGGTGAAATCCTTTTTATACGCCGATTTCTTCAGGTGTGATGAAGATTTCAATCTGTATTGCCGGTTTGCCATATTGTCACTATTCAGCTTTTATGCACGAATGTGCATAGAATATAAATTAAAGAATCTGTTTGGAAAAGTTAAATGTAGAAGTGTCTGACTCATCAGGAGACTGACTGCTCCCAGAATAACAATGTTCTCGCAGTGTTCCCTCTGTCTGGCTCTGCCTAAATTGCAAGAAGCTTCATCAAACACACTTGGATTAAAGGATAGAACTATTTAAAATTTTATTAAATCTCATATGTCATCAGATCTTTCCCCCTGGTGAGATGCCGTTAATGCAGGTGTTTTAAATTTTTTATCGATATTATCAAGTTTTTTATCTATATTATTTTAAATTGAGCCTAGCGATTGCTATAACAGCACAAATGAAATTATACGTATTGGTCCTGATGAACAATTTCTGCATTTTATGGGAATGATGGTAATATGGACACAGCCATGAAATACATAGCCTAGACCTTTGGAACACCAGATTTAAATAGTTATCTTACACTTGGGCCATTTGTAATGGTTTTTTATTTTATTTATTTGTTTATTTTTAATAGTCACCAATTTTACTCAAGCGTGCTGTTGTGTCACCACTGTTCTGCATACCCTAGCACTGGGAGCGCAGTAATTATAAAATGTGGAAAGAAAGAAATGGAAATTGCTCGGCTTATAGGCTCAGTCCCAGAGAAAACGATGTTCGTTTTGTGGATATCATGGCCTTCCTGAATTGGGTATATTACATGCATTCCAGAGCTGAAAGTTCAGTCCCATATGACCACTGTACCATGATGACCTCACACAGGGGTCTGGACCCCCGTCATGAAGAACCACGGGGTGCGCCGGTTTTTGTTTTTCACCATAAAATCGGCGCAAAATTAAGACCAGGGAGTCCAGATGATGTTAGTTTGCAGTCTGTAAGGAACTGCTTTAATTAAATAAGTTTGGGGTAACAACAACAACCAGCAAACCCTGCAGGCCTTTAGGACCAGAGCTGCAGACCCCTCACATAAAGGCACCTTATAATATAGCCGCGTTTCCACCGCAGGAACTTTCCCCAGGAACTAGGAACCTTTTGAGGAACTGAGTGCGTTTCCACCGCAGGAACCAGGGTCTAAATTAAGTTCCGGGGACCCCCAAAAAACGTCCCTGCTCGGGGGGTTGTACTTTCCAAAAGTACCGGAACTTTTGGGGTGGGGCGCAAGCGCTGAATATTTCTGATTGGTCGACTACTCGCAGTATTTTATTTCAACCGCCATTTTTAAAAAGCTGCGGCCGCAAACCGTTTTATTTTCATTATAATATCTTCAATTCAAACTTATATGTTATGCGGCGCAGTAACCTACTTTTGGTTATAGCCTGCCAACGTTTTGGAACAAAATGAAATTAAGATTGAGGATTATAATGTGTGCTCTTCTGTTCTTTTCTTGCTTTAGTATTAGTTTTGTAAAATGTTAAGCATTCGTGCTGGGACAGCATATTATGTACCAAAACATTCAAATGGTTTAATTCGATTGCTGAATATTTTCTTCCGGATTTTCTTTGTTAGTCCGTTATAATTGACTCACAACATTTGACTTATAGTTATGTGAGGTATGCGGTAGTGCTGCGTAATTTACATTGGGGATACAGTAAAAGCAAACTAGAAATCACCTTCCGTACTTTTTGTCAGGGTAAAATAACTAGTAATTCTAGTAATCGTCCCTTTTGCTTTTTCAGACTGCCATAATTTCACTCTGCGATTCTTCAATTCCACAAAAAGACCAGGAAGACTAGACATATTTATGGTGCATGGTTCGCATCTAGAGGGCACACTTCGCTGCTCTGCTAGCAGTAACTTTCAAGTAAAAAAATGGTGGCTGTACCACTGCAATATTAATTTACATTTTCACGCAAGAGTTTTCATTCTATTTATTCTTGTCATTTTGCAATTAGCCTATATTGGAAATGACGGTAAGAGTCGAATTAATCAATTCAACAGCAAATTGTTTATGACGTGTGCATGTTTTCTGCTGTTGTTACCAGTTATTTGTAGAATGTGAATGCATTCTGTCCCCTCGGATGTCAAGACATGAAAGTGATTGGTCGCATAAAAACATAATGAATGTGTTTGAGAGGATATATAAAACAGTTACAGTCTGTATATTGGCCTGTTATATCCTGTTTGTTGCATAACAACGGTCCAAGTCAAACTATCAACGAGAGTTTTGCTTGACAACGGTAAATAATATGCCCAAACGGCTGCGGAAGAATATTTCAATTTCAGGTGATTAAGTCGATAAAAATCAATAAATACTAAAGTATATAGTCGTTGTATAAGTGGAATAAACCCCTCCGGCTGTCCCAGTTATTGGAAAATAATGTACTTCGGTGGTAGTATGGGGTTACAGAAGAAATCATAGGACAGATGGACTGACGACGACGTCGCTTTTTCATACGTCAGTGGACTAATTTGCCTAATCTTCGCTTTAGACCGTGGTGGAAACGCAGACAACAATGGGCTGAAGGAACCTTTTAGTTCCTTGAAAAGTAGTTCCTGGGACTAAAAGTTCCGGGTACTTTGGGTGGAAACGCGGCTTATCATAGCCAGGAGCTTTTCTGTGATCCTCTATAATTTTGACACTTTAAAATGAATGTATTGCAGTTAGCCTAGGAATTAAAGCCATTTTCTCTTTCAGTGCCCTCTCCCAACTGGCCTGTGTTGTCGGGATTGAAGTTTTTTTTTTTCCTAACTCAGATTTCTTTTTTTATCCCTTCATCCTGCTGTGGCTGGCTGAACTTGTTTTGTTGTAACATGTCCTAGAGTTCACGAATGGTACATTTATCTCGCTTGAGAGGTACATTTGTAACTATGCACCCTAGGACTAGTTTAAAATTGTGGACATTTTAGGTACCTGGAATTGGAGGCTTTGACACTCCACTGTGTCCTGCTGGTCCAAGCACAAGGAGCCGAGATGCACAGGGCACGATTTCACCTGCACAGCCTTATCTCAGTCCTCCTGCTTCGCCTTGGGTTTTAGATGTCATTGTTGCCTCACTTAGCATGTGCAGCTGAAAGGTACGGGTCGTTTCGGCCCGGTAAACACAGAGCTCTCACGTGCTGTGCTTCCTCCCCGCGCCTCTCCTCTCATCCAGACGAGGAGGTGAGGCCCGCGTCCAAGGACCACGAGTGCGTGTGCGAGGGCCGCACGTGCGTGAGCGGCGACCGCTGCCTGGGCCACCAGTGCTTCTCCTCGCTGGCGCTCAGCGACGGGGCCCCGGTCTACCAGAAGGGCTGCTTCAAGGTGTACGAGCAGGGCCGCATGACCTGCCGGACCCCCCCGTCGCCCGACCAGATCGTGGAGTGCTGCCAGGGCCACCTGTGCAACCTCAACGTCACCGTGGAGCTGCCCGTCCAAGGTACTGCGCGCGCAAGCCCTTTAAAACACCCATTTCACACGAACATACGAGAGCTTGAACTTCAATGTGAATTCACTGGGAAAAGACAGAGCTGACCCTTTGCGCACACTTAGCTAGTCACCTCTGGTACACATTAGTCTGTTCTCTTCATGCAGCTATTGTTTTGTTTTCATACAGCACCACTGGTTGCCTTTTAAATATGTTAAAGAAGGTTTCAAGGTTCATTGCTTACCTTTGAATTTAGATTTCTTATGTTGTGTTTCCATTGTGATTAGGGGCCTAAGCACTAAAGGTGACTGAAACCTCACTGTTATTGAAAGACTTGCTGGAACTCTATTGTTATCATATGATTTATAGTTATGTTTCTTGCGCCAGTTTTCTTTGTTCTGACCTTTCAGCTTGGTAACTTTTTCTGAAACTTGCCAACTGTGGGAGAAGGGCACACCACACCGCCAAATCTTCAAAATTGTGGCAGTTGGCCACATTGTGGTTCTGTGACATACGCTTGAATATGAAGCATTTAAAAATTCCTGTTCCATTTCACATAGAGACAGTTACCAGAGATCCATCTCCTCACTTAGAACAAGTATGCCATTTTGACTCAGAGTCTGCCATGTTTCATTTTCTGCTATTTTTAAAAAGCACTAAATTAAACACTACTATAAAGTTTGTTTGACTGACATGAAACTTTTTTCATGAATCTTTGTATAGTCCTTAACTAAATTGTGAAAGTTCCCGTCAATTAAATTTATGCTACATGAAATTTATGCTGCTACATGAAAACTTTTTTGATTTTTCAATTAGCCTTACGTGACTTGTGTATTACAAGTGTGTTAAGTGACAATCATTGAATAAAAAACATTGCGACTGCAGTAGATGGAATATTCTGCAATGTTTGCTGTCTTGTAGAAACACTACATGGTTTGTACCATTTTTGTACTTAACCACAACTTAATTGTGAAGGACACAATATCACATCAAAAAATATGCATGCTAGAGGAAAAATTGTGACTCCATGTGCTATCATGACAGATTGTGCTTAATCTGTATGTTGTCTGAGATGATATTACACTTCTTATGTTAACAAGCTGTTACCTCAATCCTTGAAATCTAAGAATGGCTATTCTTGATCACTTACAGAAGCCTTTCTAGGTGGCATTTGAAACGGATGACTTCTGTTAAGAGCATTCAGTCTTCTCCCTGCTTCTCTCTCAGTCAGGAGTAAAGAGTGAGCTCTGTATTAATGATCAATAGAAAATAAAAGAATCATATTCATTGTTGAAGTAGTCTCAATACTCAAAAAACCTTGCTTTCTAAAGACTTGGGTTTGGTTCTTGATTTTTTAAATGGATAAAATAAATTATTTTGGGAGCAGTTCTGAGATGCTGCTACTTCAGTTCTGCAGAGATTTTCAAACCACATCCCTGTTTGGTTAGTAATGCAGAAAAAGCTCTGTGAAAGTTGGCTTTTTCATTAACTAAAGCTGCTTCCCCGAAAGACTCCTTCATTTCTGAACTGGGTGCTCTCAACGGAGGTGTAATCATCGTTTTGGTTTACTCTTTACTGTGCAAGTTTGGCTCACCAGTTCTGTCTGCAAACATGATCTGGTGTGATTCACTAGTTTGCTCTATCCGTACAGTGTTAAAATAAGGTCAGTCAGGGTTATTTCCATATGAGTGGTTTATGAGTGGTCCAAAAATACAGTGTACAAATGTGATGCATGAGTACAATTTGTAGGTATAATCTTAAGCATCTCTATTGGCTATTATTAATACTATATTATATATAATACAATATTATATATTATTATTATTATTACATGTCGGTACACTCTCAGGGTGGTTCAGTCCGGCTGCCCTGCAGCTTGCTGCGGGTCACGTGACCATGTTCCCGCCTCCGTGTCCCCCTCAGAGCGGTCAGCAGGCGTGGGTCCCGGCTACAGCGTGACCACCCTGGCCGTGGTGATCGTGGCCCCCGTCGTCGTCCTGGTGCTCCTCTCGGGCGTGGCCGCCCTGGTGTTCCAGCGCATCCACCGGAACCAGATGGAGAGGCTGACGGCGCGGGACGCCGAGTACGGCACCATCGACGGCCTCATCGCCTCCAACGTCGGCGACAGCACGCTGGCGGTGAGCCTTTCCTCTCAGCCGAGCGCCGCGGTAAAGCGCTCTGCTATGTGCAATGTTGCGTAAGCCGCTCCGGATGAGAGCGTCCGCTAAATGCCTGTACTGTAATGTAATGTGAGGCAGGGGATTGCATCTTCTCAGCTGTCTGCACGACATATCACTTCCGGGTGTGTACATTCCGCAACAGGTTTTTCCTACAGTACGCGTGTTTTTCAGTGCTCCAGTTAAATAAATAGCCAACCGAGAGCAAGAATTGGTACAAAAGTAAGAATTAAATGTGGTTTTTAGCCACATTAATGCATGAGCTTTCTCCTGAGCGTTTGTTCTTTATTTAAGCGTGAAGCATTGTGCTGTAAGAAAGTTCAAAGTGAGCGCAAGCGCTAATCGCGCACGCCTTTAGCTCACAAGGTCTGGGCGAAACAGCCGCTTTCATCCCTCTGTATTTCTGCAGGGCGAGCAGGGCTGCCGTAAAGCCTTAGAACTTTCTTTGTTTTCCTTTGGCAAACTTTGCTCGGCGTAAATACTTGGGATGTCAGCATAAGCTCACTTTAATTAAAAAATGTAGAGGCTGTTTACTTTTTGAAAAACTGTTTAAACGTTTGCCGTTTTTTTTTCCATACGGAGCTCGGTGGCGTGTTCGCTGAGGCCGCTGATGTAGGAGCGGTTTCAGGCTATTTTAAAGAGCGTCGCAGTGCTCCACTCAGGGGCTCTAAATGGGTGGCCGCGGAATGCCTGCGCAAATATAATTAAAAGGGCTTGGCAGTGCCCCAGAAAGAGTTGTTGAGAATGGTTGCGGTGGCTGAAAATGCACTTGGGAAAGGGAAGGGCCCCTTAGTTTATCTCTGCAATGCTACAGGGTGCTCTGCTGTCTGCAGAATGACCCGATTTCACCGGATCCCATGAAGACTCTCCCCTCAGGCCCAACCCAACCCAGCCCAGCCCAGCCCAGCCCTGTCTCTGTTTCTGTCTCTGTCTCCCTGCTGCCCTGTCTCTGTCTCTGCCACTCTGTCTCTCTGCTGCCCTGTCTCTGTCTCTGTCTCTCTGCTGCCCTGTCTCTGTCTCTGCCACTCTGTCTCTCTGCTGCCCTGTCTCTGCCACTCTGTCACAGTGTCTCTGCTGCCCTGTCTCTGTCTCTGCCACCCTGTCTCTGTCTCTCTCTCTGCTCCCCTGTCTCTGTCTCTCTGCTCCCCTGTCTCTGTCTCTCTGCTGCCCTGTCTCTGTCTCTGTCTCTCTGCTGCCCTGTCTCTGTCTCTGCCACTCTGTCTCTCTGCTGCCCTGTCTCTGTCTCTGTCTCTCTGCTGCCCTGTCTCTGTCTCTCTGCTGCCCTGTCTCTGTCTCTGCCACTCTGTCTCTCTGCTGCCCTGTCTCTGTCTCTGCCACTCTGTCACAGTGTCTCTGCTGCCCTGTCTCTGTCTCTGCTGCCCTGTCTCTGTCTCTGTCTCTCTGCTGCCCGGTCTCTGTCTCTCTGCTGCCCGGTCTCTGTCTCTCTGCTGCCCTGTCTCTGTCTCTGTCTCTCTGCTGCCCTGTCTCTGTCTCTGTCTCTCTGCTGCCCTGTCTCTGTCTCTCTGCTGCCCTGTCTCTGTCTCGCTGCTGCCCTGTCTCTGTCTCTCTGCTGCCCTGTCTCTGTCTCTGCCTGCCTGCCTGTCTCTGTCTCTCTGCTGCCCTGTCTCTGTCTCACCCTCAGGAATGCTCCAGCAGACATACAGCCTTTTGTGGTTTTTGTGGGTCGTTGTCTTCATCTCCTCCTCCAGTCTCATACTATTTTTGTCAGCATATTTACATGTGCCTGGATGTAACTCTCGGTTGAGGAGCCAAAAATGGAAAAAGGTTTAAAAAGGGCCTATTTAGTGTGGGGCAGGCTTTAGATTAATTTTTTGTCACATTGCTGTTGGTCACAAATGGTGGGCGCAGCAATGGCATGGGGCTCCTATTTAACGGGGGTTCTTCCACTGTATGAAGTCGTAGCTCCTGTATTTACATATGATTTGGATGCCAGCTACAGAAGGCCTGACGCATGGAAGGACACATGGATATTAATACAGGATAAAACCATACTGTCTGTTCGGTCACCATAAGAGACCATCTACTGCCGCACCGAGGATCACGTTCCAGCAAACTCTCAGTGTGGGCCGTGACTCTGAACGAGTGAATCCTGGAACATAACCTGAGACGCGGGGAGTTGCGAAAGGAGGCTTTTTTTCAGTCACCTTTTTATTGTTTCAGCTGACCCGCAGCAGCCCATTACTTGCATTTAGTGTATACATGCCCAAATCTCAGAAAAACAGGGGGCGGAAAAGACCATAGAAGATGGCCTGCAGAGTTTGTTCTGAAATATTTTGGACTGCACTTTAAAAAAAAAAAAAAAAAAATCTTTAAGAGTTTTTAAAGCTTGGGGATCTGTTGCAGTTGCATTTTGGTGCAACTGCACCAAATAAGTCACAGATGTGCTCTACCCACAGACTGAGGGATTTAGAGAAACTGTAACCGCCAATAGTTAAAACAAAATACAAACTGGGAAATAACTGCCTACTGTACACGTGAGACATGCCTCATAAAGAAATGTATGTAATTGTAATTTTCAGTCGTTTCTCTGTTATTCACTCACTTAAATTCAGTGGTGATTCCTGGATGCACGTGTAACACTGGGGTAGTATATAAATGAAAAGCCATTTAGACACTCTGCTTTATTCACCATCCGCTAAAGTGATAGAACTTGCAGTAACACGGTGTATTGTGTGCCGCAGTAGGCATGCTGTTGAACAAACATTTCATTGTTTGTATTTGACGGCAGTGTCTTCGGCACGCTGTTCGGTTACTATTCCAAGAAGTGTATTGGTTTGTAGCCTCGGCATCACATTGTGAGCCACGTGGGTTGGTTCGTCCTTTGTCACCACGCGTAGCGCGCATTCGTCACAGTGTCGTAAGCGGTCCACGCAGCTGGTTTTGTTCAGCACGAGTGCCGCTCCAAGGCCAAGCCACCTACCCACATCCTCATTTGTCCACAAACACGTGTACAGATCGCCTGCCGCTAAGTTCGTCGGCTTTACTTACTTACTTGAGAAACGTGCTGAGGAGGTGCAGAAGCAGGCTAGGTTTGATGCTTAAAAATGATCGCGGCGCTCGTTATCGACAGGGTGAACTCGGGTGAGGTACTGCATGTTCTCCGTGACATGGTCCTTCTCAGAAAGTAAACTGATACAGCAGAGAGTAATATTAGCACTTCAGCGCTATGTCCTTTAAAATCTACAATACAAGAGTTTAGCCTTCAGGTAATATCCTTTGTTGAATATTAGTAATCATCCTGGCACAGAAACACAATACGTGCATAGACAGACCGATGAACTACAGTGGAGTGACAGATGGTGTTATTTATGGATGTTATGATTCAGGAACAGGTCCACGAATCCCAGTAAAAGTCGTTTTTTCTCTGAGCTGTGATTGGTAAATTACTTGCTTTTTGGCTGGACCGCAACAGCGTGGCCAGCCCTACAAACGCGAATGTCTGTGACTGAGTGACTGAGTGAGTGCTGAAGTTAAACCATTGGTCGGCCGAGTTATGAAGTTACACCATTGGTCGGCCGGTCCAGCCATATACTAGGTTTTGACCTGGTCTTGTTTTGTTTTTCTTTGCTCAGTGATTGGTGGGTTAATTGTCTTTCCTTTCTTTTCTCATAGGATTTGCTGGATCACTCTTGCACTTCAGGAAGTGGCTCTGGGCTCCCATTTCTTGTACAGAGGACTGTCGCTAGGCAGATCACACTCAACGAGTGTGTGGGTCAGTATCCCATCGCATCCCTTGCCCAAGGGGCTGAGATTTATTATTTTGCTTTAATTTCAGTTTTTTTAGTTATGTTCACAAGACTAAAAAGACACTTCATTTGAAACATAGTACTAAAAATCTTAGAAAATATGTTTGTAGGGGTCATGTTTCATGTAATAAATTAAAGCAAGTTATTTTGCTGCAGTTGTTATACTGATACATGATACATGACACATGATGTCGTGGTGAGACCCCTGAGGTTTTGAAGTGTAGCGTTTACATGTTGATTATTGCATCAATGTATACATGTGCAGTGTTTCAATTCATTTTATTATGTTTCATTATGTATACCGCGGTGTTGATCTGCCTTAGTGTATGTGCCGTTCTCAGTGTTGCCCCTAGGATTTTCTGCTGCAGCGGTGCATGGGTTTCACAAAGGTTCTCAGGTTTACGGTGCAACTCGATTTTGCACGCACGTACGCAGCTGATTCTTGGAACTTTATTACATCTGATTCCCGCCTCAGCTGATTCACCAATGTTCGTGCCGGCATCTCATCAACACGCATCATAAAGCCCTATGGATGAGTTTGGGTAGCGAACAACTATGCGAGAGACTCCCACAGGGCTCCCTGAAACAAACAACAACGATCGAATACGTTGCGTATTGCAGGCTGGCTTAAAAGCAAAAGTGAACGAGCGCAACCTTCATGCCTGAATATGACAAAAGGTTATTTTTCTGCTTATAGTAGTGTTGTGGAAGAAATGTTTTGCAAGATAATATAGGCCATAGCTTTACTTGTTTGTTGCAACAAAGTTTATCTAGGCCAATGAACCCATTCGCCTCTGAACAAAGAAAAAAAGGATAAATTCTAGCAGTGGCGCCGGAAATTGAGCAGTCGCACTGCACCCCTGCTGCCTGTATGTAGGGGAAACTGCGTTTCCTCTGTCCCTCCGGACAAGGCCATCTTTTAAATGGGGGGGGGGGGGGGCGGGGGGGCTCTGCCCTGGTCCTGAAGGGCTGTGTGCTCTGCTGGTTTTCGTTTCTCAGACCTTAACTCTTCGATTCGAGGGACGTTACAGCAAGCAAGTAGCTTCCCACACCAGGTTTCTCTGGTCTTAATTGACTACAGATTTGTTATTCAGGCAAAACAAAAACCAGCACATCCTGTAGCCCTTTGTGACCAGAACGGGGCTTCACGTTCTAAACAAATTAATTCAAATATGGCCTTATATAATGTGGTAAAACCATATACACCATAAAAGTTCATGCTATAGTGAAGTGGGTCTGAGCATTGTGAATCCCCTCTCTGTGCATTCATTTAAAACATGCCTGATTTGCGCCAGAGATCTGGGGGGGGAAACCCCCCCTGTAATTCTGCTTAGTCCCTGTCTGAAATAGTCCAAAATAGTGCCCTGCCCACAGCGCAATATCACAGGCTGCATTTGTGCAGTGCAATTAGTTCCGTTCAGCAGAGGCCGAAATATTTTAACTATATTGAGTCAGTGGTGTGGGGGCGGGAACCAGTCCACCAGGCAAAACAAGCACATGTCTGGAAAAGCGGCCTGTTTCGGCCATTGCTCGTGGTTTTGGTCTCATGCGCCACGAACGCAGGTGCCCCTTCGTCAGTCCCGTCACCCTTTTCTCCCCCCCCCCGAAACAGGAAAAGGACGCTACGGGGAGGTGTGGAGGGGACAGTGGCAGGGCGAGAACGTGGCGGTGAAGATCTTCTCCTCCCGGGATGAGAAGTCCTGGTTCCGAGAGACCGAAATCTACAACACGGTGCTGCTTAGGCATGAAAATATACTGGGTGAGTCCGGGGGGATAGAGACCGGCCCCCTAAGCGCGGGGAATTAGTTTGAGAAATGGTAGTGTTCGGCCCTTTTTTTTGTCCTTAGCTGATGTGTGTGCACCATTAGAGCAGTGGTTTTTAACCCTGGTCCTGGAGTACCCCTGCATAATGGTTTTTCTTTCAGCTAAACTTGCATTGAAATTAGCTGACTGTTCCTTAAAGGTACAGTGTGTAGGATTTAGTGGCATCTAGCCATGACGTTGCAGATTGCAACCAACTGAATACCCCCCCCCCCCCTCATCTCCCCTCACCCCTCCCTTTCCAATGACGTAGGAGAAGCTACGGTGGACTGTAAGTTCCAAAAATGATGTCATCGTCTACTACAGCATCGAGTAGCCAAGTGTAAAGTGATGAGGTTCCTTGATAGATTTATACATTGTATTTAGTTATTTAGTCTGTAAAACTATAGGTCATAGCTTACAAGTAAGATAGCGATTATGATTGTTAATTGTTTCGTATTGTGGTAACGTTTATTGCTAACGTTAGCTGCTTTGCATGGTAAATCATAGAAAGACATGATGCGTCAAAAACTATTACACTACTAACGCTTACATCACAGTGTGAAATATCCAACCGGTGCATTCGCGCCACCCACCAAAATAAAAAACGCAGGAAAAAAAAGCGAAAGTCCCTCTCTAGAACCGTTTGTCCGTTCTGGACTATTGTAGAAACATGGCGGTGCAACATGGCGGCCTCCGTAGAAGCGGACCCGCTCTCTATGTAGATATAAAGGGCTCAATTTAAGGTAACAAAAACACAACGATTCTTATTTTTATGGGATTATACACTAATTAAAACATGCTTATAAATATTATATTCCATTTCTGCTAAGTCCGTTCCGCTAGATGTCACTAAATTCTACACACTGCACCTTTAAGCATACTTTAACACAGTGTTGATTTGGCTCATGATTGTTTGTTTTGTCCTTCAGCTCTTCATTTTTCATTTCCTCTTCAATATCAATCACTCACCACAGCATGTGAGAGCAACAGAAAAGTGAAAGCTTTAGTTTTCAAATGTCCCAATCTCCTTAAATTAATATGGAATATTACATTCTTTTTAACATGAATATCTTTCTGATGTGTCATTGAGAGAGTTCCCTCATTAGATGTTAAAAGTCTCTAATTAAAAACAACTCTTGATGCTTGAGGAATTGCAGTAAAGGTTTGAGCAAAGACCAGCATACCCGGGGTTGAAAACCCTGCACTAGAGAATAAACAAATGGCATGTCTTACTATGACTTTTTCAAGAATGTGTGTATTAGTCAAACCAAACAGATAATAATTGTTATAACTGCTAAGATTATCTTGACAGATGAAAGTCTGTATCTGTAAATCAGCTTTGTAACGGTCATTGACATGGCTTGATTATGTCAATCAAATCGCAGGCCATTTGTTTTCAGATCATTTATTTTCCACTAATCATTGAATCATGTTCCTACCCAAGTAGATGCATTTGCAGTGATATGCAAATGCATTATGATGGACTGCCAGTCACAGATAAAGTAACCATTAGAGATGTTAAACACAGAAGCCAGCCTAGCTTCACAAGTGTTTATTTTTAATGAGTTTTTAAACAAAGATACTGATATGTGGAATAAACAAATAAAAAGCGAGCTGTCTTCCCAGCATGAGCCTGGATTTAAAAGTGTCTCTGTAACTGGAGCACCCTGCAGCGTTTCGTGGTGGAGCTCTGACCTGACGTGTTTGCACTGGCTTGAGCAGGCTTCATCGCGTCGGACATGACGTCGCGGAACTCCAGCACGCAGCTGTGGCTGATCACGCACTTCCACGAGATGGGCTCCCTGTACGACTACCTGCAGCAGAGCACCGTGGACGCGGCCGGCTGCCTGCGGATGGCGCTGTCCATCGCCAGCGGCCTGGCCCACCTCCACGTGGAGATCTTCGGCACGCAGGGGAAGCCCGCCATCGCCCACAGAGACCTCAAGAGCAAGAACATCCTGGTCAACAAGAACGTCCAGTGCTGCATCGCCGACTTGGGTGAGTAAACGGCCTCGAGGCAAAAGTTCCGCTAACCGCTGTCAGGGCCACGGCGAGGCCATTTCTGTAATCTGTAACCTGTAAAATTACTTGCTACCCTTGCATGTTCTTTCATGTCATGGCTGTGAGTGCTAAAGTTTACAGTGATACTACTGAATACAGTTGAGGCCAAAAGTTTACATGCACCTAGGCTAAAGATATTCAAATTCAGTTTTTCACAACTCCGCACATTTCTTGTTACCATACATTTCTTTTGGCAAGTCAATTAGGGCATCTACTTTGTTCACATCAGATTTATTAATTCACTATATCAGAATTCCAGTGGGTCAAAAGTTTACATATACTCTTTAATCAGTCTGGAAGATTCCAGTTGTCATAATTAGGATTTAATTGGGAGTTAATTGGCACCAGTGGCTGTATTGAAGGGCCTACCTTTAGAGCCACTGCCTTTTTGTCCTTGATATCATGGAAAAATCCAAGCAACACAGCCAATATCTCAACCTCTAAAAGCCTGGTTCCTCCTTAGGAGAAATTTCCAAACAACTGAAGGTACCACGAGCGTCTGTACAAACAATTGTATGCAAATAGAAAAATCTTGGGACCACACAGGCTCTGCATCGTTCAGGAAAGAGGCACATATGAACTCCCAGGGCTAAACGAACTATTTCCCTGCTCCAACACACCTGATTCAAATGAATGGGTCATTATCAGCTCGATGGCGGCCCATTCCTTTGAATCAGGTGTGTTGGAGCAGGGAAACATCTAAAACATGCAGGGCAGTGGGTCCCCAGGACCAGGGTTGAAAAACGCTGATCTAGAAATACTGAAGCAACACCCTGAAAATTTGTGGACTGAACAGAAAAAGCGTGTCTGAGCAAGGAGACCCACCAACCTGACTGACTTACACCATTTCTGTCAGGAGGAATGGGCAAAAATTCCTGCAAAGTATTGTGAGAAGCTTGTGGAAGGCTACCCCAAGCGTTTGATTCAAGATAAGCACTTAAAAGGCACTGCCACCAAGTACTAACAAAGTGTATGTAAACGTTTGACCCACTGAAAATCTGATATAGTACATAAAAGCTGAAATAATTCTGTCTCTTAGCAATTATTTTGAAATTGCCTCTTATGGAAATAAAGTAGATACCCTAATTGACTTAACACAGGAAATGTATGGTAACATGAAATGTATGGAGTTATGAAAAATTGAGTTTGAATGTCTTTAGCCTAGGTGTATGTAAACTTTTGGCCTTGCTGTATGAAGAGGAAACGTTGCATGCAGTACTGTACAAACTCAGAGACTACCCTTTTTTCATTCTGTATTTTTTTTCCAATGTCTGACAATGATGCAAGAAACTTATATTTAACAGAAAATTACTGCAAAGCCTTCACCACTACGTGAAACCTATCATTATTTGTCCACTCTTTTTGTGCACCCTAGTACAAGTTTGTCGTGCATCTTTCCAATTTACAAACAATTTACAGGTGTGTCCTCCAAACAAGTTACCAAAAGTGTCAGTGACGTTATGTTAGAACCCTTTGCCTTCGAAGTGACTCAAACAAACAACTATGCAAACACCCCTTTGCTGCCTTGCACATTTCTTTTTCATGTGCATCTAAAATGACTAAAGCAGATATTTCTGACAAGATTACAAATAAGATAACTCAACTGCATAAGGAACGTGATAGTCAAAGGACAATGCATGAAAAACCGGAGTTTCCAGAACTGGAGTTCAAAAGACTATTGCAAGATACAGAGATACATGGACTCATAACAATCATTTAAGAACTGGTAGATCAACATCACAAAGACATTACTTAAAGATTTTATCTTTGAAATATGGGAAAAAATCAAACTTTACTCTTGCTTCGGATTTAAACAAAACCACAGGTGTTTCT
Source organism: Anguilla anguilla (assembly GCF_013347855.1). Taxonomy (NCBI): domain Eukaryota; kingdom Metazoa; phylum Chordata; class Actinopteri; order Anguilliformes; family Anguillidae; genus Anguilla; species Anguilla anguilla. The sequence goes on along the minus strand of NC_049203.1, from coordinate 36,997,704 downwards.
GTCCATCTTTCCACCGTGGGAAGACTCAATGCTGTGTGTAGCTGTCAAAAGGCCACTACTGAGAAAAGGAAACAAACACGAGAGAATCTCCACCTGAGATGTGGAGTAAGTTTTTATGGACCGATAAGTCTAAATTTCAGATTTTTGGAAGTAAGAGAAGGTAGTATGTAAGCCGCCCAAGCAGTGAAAGACCCTCGGAACCATGCCCACTATCACAATTGCCTACAACAATGTTTAATTGGGAGGAGATTCATTCTACAGCAAGATAATGACCCGAGCACACCGCTAAGAAGATCAAGCTGCTGGTGTCCTCAGAACAATGGACTGGCCACCCGAGAAAAATATCCCTTCAGATCTCTTTGAAAAACTCAGAGCAAGTCTCCTGAAAAGAATGAAGGCTGTAGTAAAGGCAGAGGGTGGACACACTTAATACTGAATTATTTGATATTGTGCATATGGGTGGAGGTTTTTTACATGGTGTACGTAGTTAAGCTGTCGACGTCGTTGTTTTCACTGTTGAGCTATATGAAACAGTCTTGAAAGCTACCCACCACTGTGGTTGGTAGGCTAGCTAACTTTACTTGCCAATTCAAAAAAAAATGTGCACATGGCAGGCAGCAGGTGTTATTTCCCCACCATGCACCCACCATACCAACCAATAGGAAATTACGATATCTTAGCAAACATACAACATTCCATCTACGCTGTTGAGATGCTCCCAGTGCCCTGCTCATCCAAATGCACCCGGTCGACCACTCTAGTGGAAAGGACCGATTTGCAAACGTGGTGCTATTAAAACTACTCTGAACAAAAATTATAAATGCTACAACACACACCACCAAGTCACAAGAGCTACTAGCACAACTTGCATGCCCCCCACCCACCTCCCTCCCTTGTTTTATTGGATAAAATGAGCGATAGTCCTTCCCATTTAACTTGTATCATGGAAAATCGACTTGCATAGTATTGTGTGACTGTGTAAAATTCAAAACAGATCTGCAGTGATTCTGTGACTGCCAGAAGTGGGAGCTTTCACATTTTCATGATGCTGCATTAAAGGCATGGGCATTAGAGAGGAGGCAAAGACTGCATCTACTCGTTTCTGTCAAGCAGTAACAACAATCTGGTAAATTATGGAAAATTAACTGAAAATTGCATCAAGGTTACACACACAGTGCAAAATAACCCCGCTTTGCTGTAATTTTATCTGGCACACTGAATCGGAATAGCTTGTTCGTTGTGTCTGTGTAAGATTGTTAAGGACAGGTAGGTTGGTAATTGAAAGTAGTCATGTGGTCTTTATTGACATGGAAGGCAGAGAGAGAAAAGCACTCACGAGGCAGCAGATGGAAATGCTTGGACCTTTTTCTGCTTGGTCCAAAGGCTATGAATTGATTGGAGGTGGAAAACTGATTGCACCAAGGAAATTTAACCTTAATAAAAAGTGCACTGAACCACTTCACTTGAACCACTTTGTCCACACTGAGCATCTAAACTGTCTAAAGAGGGGGCAGCTGCAAACTATTATTGTGTGTACACGCATGGAACCACATCAGCTTATTTTTCCTAATTTTAAATGCATTTATATTTATGGATATTCATTTTAATAGTCATGTTTTTACAATTCTGGCAGTGGGGTTTAAGAATTTTAAAAAAAGAACATTTTGACCAGAAGATGGCAGTGTAAAAGTTCATCTCCGGAACGTGGATGGAAAAAGGAGTTTGCTAAATTTAGTCCCTGGTCATTTTCAGTGAACTCCATTCCATGTAACATTTTTAGTGAATCTTTCCAAACTGTTTTGCGTTAAAGGACATTGGTTCAAAAGGACAACTGTTCAACTCTAATTCTTGATGCCAGTCACATTCCAAGTGTAATATTGGTGACAGTTCAAATGTTAAATGATTTTGCAAGTTTAAAATGACATTATTCAGGATAAAAGATTTGGTAGCAATTTTACGAGATTATATTTGCTGTGGTTTATTATCCTTGGCATCCTGTCATGGCCAAGGGTTCTCTTAATTATTTAGTATTTCATCATTCACAAAGTTTCCTGTTTTACCCCAGGGCTGGCTGTGATGCATTTTCAAGACACCAACGAGTTGGACGTGGGGAACAACCCAAAAGTGGGCACCAAGCGCTACATGGCTCCCGAGGTTCTGGACGACTCTATCCAGATGGACTGCTTTGAGTCCTACAAGAGGGTGGACATCTGGGCCTTCGGGCTGGTGCTGTGGGAGATCGCCAGGAGGACCGTTAGCAATGGTCAGGGCAGACAACGGGCACGCTGTCCTCACTGAGTCACCACTCTGCTTTTCTGTCTATTTGGGGATGTGTTTAGCGTGCTGTTTTTTTAAAATTAGCTGTCCTTCTGCTGTTATCGAAGGTGACTTCAGGTCCACGGCTGCACATAAAGTAAATAAAGTGAATATCATTAGCACTGTAAGAATAAGGGTGAGGGTTCAGGATGAATAGGAAGCAACACCTTCATTAACACAGTAAAAAACTGTACCAAGTAGGGACAGAAGGCCTCCAAGCATTCGCTTTCTTATCGGAGGTCTCGTCTGTACATACAGACCTAGTTTCGTGATTCTGTCTCTGATCAGATAGCAACGTTCAATTGTAAGTATTTCCTCTCCAGTTAAGATCTAATATGAGGTCAAAGCTACTTGACACAGCAGTCTTTGTATTCAACAGTTGGGTCAGTTGAGTGCTTTCCTGTCCTTAGACGATTAAATGTAGTACATTACAAATTATTTTCTGAGCCAGCTCCAGTTAATACACTATAGAGTGGAGTACTTTAAGAATGTTGCAATTTATCTTCCGTGGACATTGGTTTCTCCACTGAGTGTGACATGGTTATATGGCTATTAATAGCTGTTGCCGGGCAGACAGTCATAGCTGAAGCTGTACTGTAGGTTTAATGGAGAGCAGGGCTGCAGAAATGCCAGTGTTCTTCATTAATTAGGCAGCATTTCCTTTAAATTATTATAGTTATACTATTTTTGCGCTCTTACATTGTGTCTTTGTACCATACCAGATTCCTTCGTACAGTTGTCACTTGATTGGTGATTTACTTTTTTGGCGCGTCATAGTAATGGTAGCACCACCAAGCTGAATAACTGCTAAATTTAGATTTTTTTGAATAGAATAAAAAAAGCGTTTTGCCTTTACAGTTGGATCAGTATATGCTTTGAAACATGGTAAATGTTCTTTCGCAATTGTTACATTTAAAATTGGGACAGATTGCATCTGACAGAATAACTGCTTGCTGTTTAAGTGACAGATGTTCAGTAGGAATGATCTTGGCAGTTTCTGCAAAGCACTTTTCTGTTCCCCCAATTTTGTAGGAATTGTGGAGGACTACAAGCCCCCCTTCCATGACATGGTGCCCAGTGACCCCAGCTTTGAGGACATGAGGAAGGTGGTGTGTGTTGACCAGCAGAGGCCCAATATCCCTAACAGATGGTTCTCAGACCCTGTAAGTCCAGTAAGCCTTCATACATTGGTCTTGAAATGTATGTTTTTCTCAAGTTTTGGTTGCGGCTTTGTTTTGGTTTTACAATAAATTATTTGAAGCTATTTTTACTTTTCTTAGTTTCAGAACAATATTTTTATTTTGCAATATTTAACAAAAATATTAATCTTTCTTGAGTGGACACCATGGTTACTGTGTGGGGGCCTGAAGGGGGTCCACTAAGTTTCTACACTTAAACATTTAAATGGTTTATTGATTTATGGGGCACTCTGTCAGGGATGCAATCAGAATCTATATGCACATTTCTATGTTTTATCTTAACTGAATTTCTAGCTAGTTTGCGTGTAACATTAATGAGCTTGCTATCTACAGTGATTGTAAATGATTGTATGTGACACTAGCTAGGTATCATGTCTTGCAGCTTCCATGTGACTGAAAAAACACATTGCTTGATCATATAGAAGCTGTACGACCTTACTGCTGATTGGCTGTCTAAACACCCAATCAGTAAGGATGTTTTTTCATGGAAGCGTTTTACAAGGCCTCTGACGCCTTGTTTACTACCGCATCCGGTATGATTAAACAAAGAAGATTGTAGGTACACCGCATGATGCCGATTATTCTTATGACATTTAAAAAAAGTGGTTATTTATATTGTTCAGTCACAAGGGTTAGCTAGCAAACCATGTTATACTGCGATTGACTGTGCTGTCAGTGAAAACAAAGATGGTTTATGAGACTCAGTAATATTATTCATGGCTTTTTGCTTAAGCCACATTATACCCAAATGCTTTCTTAAAATTCAGCCAAGAAATAACATTATGGCTGAATTGGTGGTTCTCCTGGGTCTTTGGAGCTTAAAAGTGTAATGTTTCACTAAAAATAGGTGAGTTATAGTACAGGCCAAAAGTATTAGGCCACCTGTGGTTTAAAAAAAAAAAAAACTTTGGGTAGGGAACAATTCAATTAATGTATGTGCAATTATTGAATAACAAACCAAAGTACAAACTTTTTTCAATTTTCTATACTTCTTTGGCTTTAATTACAATTAAACAAATTGTTGGAATTCTATTGGAATTCTGCAAAGTGGGGTGGAGAGGTGGAAGGGAGGTGGAGGGGTAATGAAATCCTATCTACCTTAAGTTTTTTAAAGCCACAGGTAGCCTAATGCCATTGTAAAGTAAAATAGGCATAGCCTCTAAACTCTTCTTAATAACAGGCATGCTGGATGATGTTTCATTACTTGAAACTGTCTTTATAATTAATTGCATGCAAATAGATTTTTATTTTTGTCTTCTCTTTACAGACTCTAACATCGATTGCCAAACTTATGAAAGAGTGTTGGTACCAGAATCCATCCGCCAGACTGACTGCATTACGCATCAAAAAGACGCTGACAAAAATCGACAACTCTCTTGACAAAATTAAAGCGGACTGTTGAACTGTTCCAAAGGGAAACTTAAAGGCCTTTAAGAAGTCCAGGACGGTTTTCCTGGCAAAGACAGAAGGAACTTGTCAGGCATAGTGCTCTTATAGTTGCACAAAGTATTTATTTTAAACAGCCCTTGGGATGTCCAAAGATTGCTCAGTGCTTATTTTAAACTGTTCATCATCAGATCTTAGGTAATTATCTATGAATTCATAGGAATTTTGGGAAATTGATGTTATTAGTTTAGTCAAGCAGTTGTTTTTGACTGTTGTCATTGTGTCATTGACAAAAATATATTTCCTTTTGTAATATCGTGCCTTTTTTTGCTGCACTAAGCATTTCTTGCATAGGATGTGCTATGGGGGGCTCTCCATAAACCAGTTTTTTTTAATTAGTATTCTTTAAAAAAAAAAAAAAAAAAATCAAAACCATGTTTTGTTCACACTAACACCATGTCTTATATTTATTGAGAAAAGGAGTATTCCACTCGGCAGATCACTTGCACTGGTGTTTATCGTCCTTTTGGGGGAATGAAATTTTTTCTTAAAAACTGTAACCTGTTTAACATGCTGATGAGTTGTTAACTACTGCTGAAGATAATGGTACCCTTTCTTGAGACAGTTTGTATGACACTACCCGTGCTGTTTAACTCCAGGTCGTACAGGCTGCAGTGTCTGCAGACATTTGCTTCAATCGTGCACTACACCACCTGATTTCACTCATTTAACCTCCTTGGTTCAGGAAGTAAACTCATGAGGAAAATCAGTTGATTTAATGTATGGTTGGAGAAAATGCCTGCAAACTCTGCTGCCCATATTACCTGGAGTTGAGTAGCCCTGCTCTACACTATTGCTTTATCAATCTGTGTTACTGTTTTGTTTGTTACACAAGCTTTATTGAGTACAGATGCTAAAAAAGTGAATAAACATTTACTAGAAGAGACAGATTCACAATTTTCTACAGGAGTGGAAGTCATGCCTGTAAAGTTGTAATGTCTTCACACTAAATACGTGTATTGTAAAGTCAAACCATTTTGGTTTAATCAATATTTTATATTAAGTAGTTATTTCTATTGATTAAATAGAAAAATGCAAAGCTATGACAACTGGCTACTTTGTTCTTTGTCCCATACTGTTATTAAGCTGTATGACCTTTGACAGGTGGAGCTGGTGATGTTCATTTTGGACAAAATCTTTATTTCGTGGCCTACCAGATATTTTCGATTTTTTTCCCCCCAGTTTGAAGACATTGACAGCTGGATCATCTTGAAGTCATTACATACTTATGTACATTTTTACTCATTAAGTCAATAGTAGTGTGAGCATTATTGGGAATTTCAAATTGGGGGGTAAAAGGATGAAAAATAGTATATTCATTGCGGCAACCATTTTACACCTCTGATTGCTTAGGTTAGACGACTGATTGCATTCGGCCTTATGGCTTTCATAGCAACAAATAACATTGCTAGACTGACTGACTAAGTAGTGAATACAGTCCCATTGTTTTCACCAGCCCAATACACTAGCGCATGCATTCTCCCTTGTTTGGTAACTGAATAATCCAAAAGTTATGTACCTCTAAAATACAAAACAAGTTGGACAGACTAGTGCAAAACTACTGTTGGGTGAAGTCTGGTTAAATAGGATACTTTTTTATATGAAGTTTATATGATTCCAAGTCAGATATGGACGCAGATATTTTGTGTGGAATTATTGAATGATTAATAGGAAGTGATTTTAACATCACCCTTACAGTTGAGTTCTTCAGTAATTACAGTTGTATGTTCCTAGTATTGTCTAAAGATCAGTCATATTAGTTAGATTTGAAGTGCAACTGAATGCCATGGTCTGTCTTTTAAGCTCTACATTACATTATTGTTCTTGGAGTACATGTACATGTCTTCAGCTTATGCAGCTGCAGATTTAGTGAAGCAAGTATGTGTAAGTACCTTGCTCAGTGGTAGTGAGCTTCCATCTTTCCTCTATTGCTTTTACCAGTCATATTTGTTGAGTATTACACTACATGTTACTCCCATGCTCATTTGCAGATTTGACATGTCATTTTCAGCATGCACGTTCAGCTATATTTTATATGGGGTAAGATAATTCCCAAAATGGGGCAAATTGATAACAGTGAACAAATGTATGTTGTGATGTAAATACAGAATGCAGTTTTAGGACTGTCGGACTGTAAATGTGTTTATCTCGGATTGTTGTTTGTATGGAATCTGAGTACTTAATATTTGTGCGCCAACCTGCCCACACAGAGATTTGGGAGATGTTTTGGTTGTGAATCAATACCAAGAATACACTTGATAATTTTCGGATCGAACCAGATGTGCAAAATGCGAGGCAAGTTGACAGGTTTGACAACTGTTCAAAATGCAGTAAACGGGCCCAGGTATGTTCTATTTTAAAGAAAGATCATGATGAAGCATGCTTGCAAAAGGTGTAATTGTGCCCTAGAGGACGTATTTACATACCGTGGTATATTTTAATGTTGCTTTCTGTATTTACACAATTAATTATGTTATCAATATAGTTGCATTTTTTTCAGTAATCTGTTTTTCCTGAATGTCTCTTGGATTCATGGGGATATTCTTTTCAGCAACATGCGGAAAGACCAAACTAAAATGGTAAGCATGGCATGCTGACCTCTTTGAAAGAGGTTACAGTTTGTGAGGGAGAGCATACTATGCTTTTGCACGACTGCCGTAGAGGCAGGTGCATTTCTTCAGATTCTTAAGCAACACTGGGAATGTCATGTTATCCTGTCTGTAGCGGGAGGTTCTGCAGGACTGTGTGGTTTCATTTCGGAGAACAATGAGCCTACTTGCCTGAACCCATGAGGGAGGTCCCATGTGGATTCGGGAGCGAGGTGTCCGCCTGTGCTGACACCAGTAGTGGACAGGTGCCGTGGAAACGCCGATGGTACCAAATACAGGGGTCCAGTGTGCAGTTACACCTTGTTGGCATTTTTCTTCCTTTATAATCCTTCCTTTCACTTTACACTTCTGCAGAAACTGTAGTTCACAACCGCTGGTCATCTGGCAGTTCTTCCCTGCCACTGTTGTACATCCCAACCTTATATTTTTCTATGAATCGGTAGAGATGAGCCACCTGTAAACAGTCAGAATTACAGAGTCCCGAGTGCCCTTTTTCCAAGCCATGCACCTGCCATGCCTCCCAAAGTCTGATCATTTAATTTTTTAAAAATTAATTCTGTCTATATTGTGTTTTTTCAGAGTAGTGTTTGTCACCATGAACATAGTAGTGTGGTACAACTGAATGGTGAATCCTAACTGGATCATTAGTCACACCATGCAAATTAGACTATTTGTGGCTTTATTGCTGTTCTGGAGTTTTGTTAGTTTTGTTACTTCACACTAATTTTAGTATAATTTTATTGTGCTGTTCTTAAGCATAAGCATAATATCATCAGGCATTGATTACTGTTGTGTACTTTTGTTTTGGCTCTGATTTTCCAGCTTCATGCTTATTGTGTCTTTGTTCTTGCTGCTTGCGATCTATTTTATACCTGTTTGTCTTTAAAGCTGGTGTGGGAAGTGAATAAAGGAATATATTAAAATTAATTGAAATAAACCATGCGGCCGACTGTTCCTCCAATCACAGACTAATAGATTGCTTGCTTTGGGATATTTATTACTGTTTATTCACATACTGTGTAATAAGTTCATGCAAATAAGAATCTGTTTGCAGAAAAATAAATGGCTGACATCTTCAGTATTCAATTGTGAAAATACACAATTCACAGTACCTATCAAGAACCGAGCTACTATTTCTGAACCAAAAGTGCTTGCTTTAATTTGAATATCAAGACCCCTTTAACACATTTCTGACTCGTGTGTGACCACATTTTAAAATATTTTCATTTGTAATAGCTTATCTGGTACACCAGTTGGCTAGGGCATATGAAGGTCGTTTAATTTAATACCCTGTGTGTAAGATAACCTTTGGAAATATGTAAGCTATTCCACTGGCCCGTTATTCTTGTTACATTTTGGGTTTTGCTGTAGATAATGGAGACATAAATATGATGTCCTATTCAGGCTATTTAGATTTCTGCCTTGTTTCTCGTATGTAAGGTAAATTGCAAATTATGAATACACCTTGAATAAACGGGGTCGGACACAATTAGCTTGTCACCACACGGACGGTGATCTCCCGCCTTCCTACGTAGCGCACTATAATTTCCTTTAGTGTCAGTCAGCGGGGGCGGGGCACCTCTGCTTTTGCCTGTTTTGACAGCATAGAAGCAATGTGATGTGCGCCTGTTGGATTTAAGGGAAAGCGGGACCAAATGAATGTGGCTAAGAAAATCGTTTAGTGAAGTGTCGTTTTTTGTCAAATTAGTGGATCTCCGGCCATGACGTGCCCCTGTTTACCACCTGTTGGGACGGCGCTGATATTTCTGTTGGTCGCACAACTCGGCACAGGTATCTAACTGTTTTTTTCATATCATTTTACTTGTTGTGAATATCGTAAATATGCTTGAAGTTTATAAGTTTATAGTGTCATTCCGACTAATGCTGCACCATTGGCTTAAAAAAAAAAACCGTATAAGTCACAGATAATATTCGTACTGTGTTCAACCCTACGTTTGATGCTCATACACTTAATGTTAACTATAACGTTTCTTGGTTTTTGTTGTTGTTCTTATTATTATTTGGAGACAAAGCACCAAAGGTGTGAGGCACCCTGTTCTAGCCTACTGCATGGTATTATTGGGGGTCCAAGCAGCAGTTGGAACCCTCTTGTTTTTGTTCCAATTATTATTAAGGGTCCAAACAAAGAAGCTGCTGGAGCTCTTTTGTAATAATAATAATAATAATAATAATAATAATCTTAAAGGCTTATAATAGTTCTTTGGCTGATGGCCCCTATGATCTACATTAAAATTGCATCGATTGGCCAATTGGTGGCACAATAGTGATCGATTGAACATTCATTATTGAAACGGTCAAAACTTTTGAGCTGATTATTGTAGAAAGACAGGACTGATGCATTTATGCCAGCAACAAGCCATGGTTGGTTGGGTTTCTGGTCCCAAAGAATGCAGTGTGCAGTTTTTTTGCCAGCTATGTACTGTAGGAATTTATTCAGACATATTGAGTTCATGTCTATACAGCGGAAGTATTTCAAATGTGGACCGAGACCACTAAACACATGCTTTCAAGAGGGATGCATAAGAGGCAGATATATTTAGAAATATTGAATGTAGTTAGACTATAAAAGGACAGGTTTTATACAGTGCATCACCTACCTGTGTAAGGATGGAGAAATGTGTGTCATGTCAATCATACTATACTGTACAGTACATGGCATACAGAATATGGAAACAAAAGCAAATGAGAAAATGTATTTTAAGATCTGTTGTAAGCACTGCCTACACAGTGTCACTTTTTTCCTTTATGAAGGTTTTCTAAGTAGTTAGGGAAGGGATCCAGCACAGACTGCCAAATCCTGATAATTATGAATTCAAGTCTTCCCTGTACCAGTATCACTGCTTGTAGAGACCTTTAGTACATTTGTCTTCAAAATCAAAGGACACTGCTTGGGTTATTATATAATTGTCATTATGATCATATCATTCAAACTCTAACTCAAGTCCTGGACACACCTGGCTGAACAGAATAGAATAGAATAAAATATCATAGAAAAACTTTATTTAGGCCAGGGGGAACGTCTAGCTATATTGCTGTTTTCCAAAATTTAGAGGTAGCACTTCAAGGTTGGGGGGATTCTGTTGATTTTTCACATGCACATGGCTTCATACGGCTGATGCTGCCAAACTGTCTAATTAACAAGAAGATCAGGATCGGCTGAAAATCCATTAGAGCGCCAGACAGCACTGGTGCCAGGGAGAAGCTGCATCTTAAGCACTACCCTTTTGTACTCTGTCAAAGGGCAAAACACCTAGCCGCACCACATATAGCGAGAAAAAAAACACTGAAAAAAAACAAGTAGTGCAGAAATAATGGGAAGATCTGGGCAAATGAGGGACAGCATGTATATACAGTAAAGGCTATCACAAATGTGGCTCATTAATTATGCACAAGTCTGTTTGAACTCACAAACAAGTCTGTTTGAACTATGCTGAACTCACTTCAGTGAGTTCAGCATAAGGCATGGTAACTCCTCATTAAAGCATCTAGCACAAGTTTCTTCCTTCTTGTCATGCTCTCTCCTCTACTCTCCTCATGTTATATTATATACAGTGTTGTGTAGTAATGTTTTTATTTTATCTGGGTTATGAAATCAGATTACTAAAAAGTAACTGTCATCAGCCCAGGATACTTTTAAAATATTGACTATAGTGCATAATATATATTATCCATAAAATATGGATAATATCTGATTATAGATAATTTTCCAAAGATTACATGATTACATTTTGGATGTCTTCAGTGTACAATTTAGACACACACAGCCAATGTACACGCACACAAGCACACCACATGTGCGCACACAAATACCACACACACACAAAATGGATACCTACATAGGAGGTTGAGCAGAAAGTGGGTGCATTGTAGCTACTCATTCAGAGGAAAAATAAACCACGTCTTGTCAAAAACAGACAAACTAATGTTATTTTTGAATATACCTGGCTAGTAAAACTAAGCTGTCCAACAGATTTAAATATTTTAATCATGCAATTTGTAATTAATACCAGATTACATTTTCCAAGTAATTTTGCCCAAAATTGATTAATTAGCTGCATTTCACTTGCCTAGGATCCCCATTCCCCCTAATGAGGACACACATTGCTCCCAATTTTTGTAATCCTGCTGTTTTACTGAAAAATCAGGGCAGAAGGGAGACTTCTGAAATTAGAAACACACAGGCAGTATTCCTACTGGCCGATACTTGCACGGAGGATCTCTAGTTGTCACTGATGTAAGGTGGTCATCTTTCTAGTTCTATGAATGCAAGGGACAATTGTTTTCATGCTATAATTCCATTCACCTATGGATTAATTCAAACACATAATATATACACAACACAGTCTTCTCACAATAGCATATGCTGTTCAGTGACCTTACATTGCTGTTTTCAATAGTAAATTTAATGTTGTTGCTGTTTTTGTTATGGTTGTTCATTTAGTCTTTCATTCCTCTGGTAGCCTAGGAAAAGGTTCATGGCCATCGATATGTTACCTGTTTACTTATGTGACACTGCTGAACACGTAGTGCACCACAGGCGCCCGCTGTTTGGGGGGTCGAATGGAGCAGTGGCACAGGGCCTCATGCATGTGAGAACCTTGTGCACAGAACTGCATACGACGTTCTTACCAGGTTGGACAGTTCTTGTGCTGACATTGCTTCCAGAGCCAGTGTGGAACTCGGTAGTGAGTGTTGCAACCAAAGAAGCTATGCGCTTCAGCACTCTAGCAGGGCAGAAACTTGACAAACTGATTTGTTGGAAAGGTGGTATCCTATGTATGTATGATCTGCCAATGTGTATCTATGGAAATGACCCACTAATTAGAAGGGGTGTCCACATACTTTTGGTTATGTAGTGTGTGTGTGCATGTGTGTATGTATGTATGTATGTATGTCAATTGTGTATTATGTTACAGCAATAGTGTTTTAACGTCTTCCAAAAACATTTTTCTGAAGGACAGAGAGGCCACTTTCAAGGATATTTCCATTTCCTACCTCAAAGGAGACGTGGGTGGATGTGATGAAGTGCTAAGATTTACGCAGTGTTGTACCTGATTGTATTTCATGGTTCAAGGAAAGCTATTTTCAAGGCCCCACTGAGGAAATATAGAAGAAAAACAATATTTGAGCACTTGTTGAGCTGGTTGATTTGGAATACTGCACTTCACTGGACTTTTCTATGATGAAGCTGAGGAAGCCAAGTCTACTAAATTCTAGGTGCAATTTATTATTTATTTATAAATAAATTAAATCCTGATTGAAAACTCTAAAGTGTGTCACACTTTAATTTTCAGACTATGATGAACTACAGCAAGCTCTCTCTATGAACCAGACAACAAACCTATGCAAATGCAGAATCTGCAGATCCCTATGTGGAGTGGGTATTGTGCTCTCAAAGTTTAAGCCTCCAATCTGTGCTGCAACACCTATACCCTCTTTCACTTTGCCTGGACACAGCACTGACTACTTCTTTTCTGATTAAAAAAATAAATGTTTATCGATTTATGTCCATTCAACCACATCTAATTACTTAGGCTGAAACATTTACTGAATCAAGCTCTCTTCTTGTCGGTCTCTATCTCCATCCATGTTCTGTCCTACAAGACCATGCAGCAAGATATGCTGGCCATTACTCAAATAATCTTACCATTGTAAATTAGCGTGTTTTAGCAATATTTTGTATTTTTGAAAAAACTTTTTTTCTTATTGTCTTGATAGATATTCCAGTTTCACTCTGCTTAGTCGATAGCGAGGGGAAAACTCACTGCATTCTGCAGCTTATGTGAGGGGTCTAGCCAGGGGTTAAATTGGGGGTGGACGGCGTCCACCCACCTTTGGTAAATAAATAAATAATTTTGACGGGAAGTTTTTACAAATAACTATGACAATTCAGTCCATTTTTTGTGTGCTCCAGTCTATTGTGTTCCTTCTAGCCAGTTACTCGCTCAACCAATCAAAAATCCGAAGAAAAAAACTCAGGCGGAACAGTCGTTTATATAGACAGGCACAGAAAGAAAAATATTGTTGATTGTCTCGATTGTTTGGAAGTGGACGCGGTAGGTAATTTCATTAACATGTAATTTCATCTATGCAACATTTTAAAGAGAGATGAAGCCCCCACCAACGCCGGCTGTTATTAACATCAACTTTGATTGCTTGAGCTAAATCAACAGGTTGCTGGTCAGCAGCTAAGCTAGAATTGAAATTTTCCACATACATAACGACTGGTGAGCTGAAAATCGGTGGGGTGCGAAACTTTCCTTTAAACTAGCTAATCATTGATCTCAACCTGTTTTCATTAGTAATTTTTCCTTTATTATCAAGCGTGCCAACGATCGGACTAATCAAATGGCAAGTAGCTTAACACACAGCATCTTCATACGGTGTTAGGGAGATTAAATCATAAATTCAATTTATCCGTTAAAAATCAGTTTTAATCACCAAGTAGTCTACACATAACAAACATACACCAGTCGGTTATCTACCGTGTTAGCTTTCAGAATAACGAGCAAAAACAAAACCTGCACTTCAATTTTGTTTACAATCTACGCATTGCAGATATTTGCCATGAATTTGAGTGCGGAGAAAGAAGTGCATGCATCCACAAATATTGTTGATTACAACATTGTGCACAATTTCCTACTGTAAATGAAAATAAATGTAGGCTATAAGGCCTAGGCTACTCGCTAAAACTGCCTATTTGGGGAGAGCTGGCTATATGATAGTATTGCTAGTAGCCTATTTTGTGGATTAATTGCATTGATACTCAAGGAAAATCAGGGGAAGATTCCGCCACTGCTTAGTGATTAAAACTGATTTTTCTAAATCGCATTTATCATTTAATCTCCCTAACACTATACGAAGAAGCTGTGTGTCGCTTTCCAATTGCTTAGTCAGATCGTTTGCATGCTTGTTAATCACTGAAAATGAATTAAAACAGTTTGAGATCAATGATTAGTTTAAAGGAAAGTTTTGCACATCACCAATTTTCAGCTCACCAGTCGCCGCTGGTTTTATATTGTTTCAATTCGACAGTTTAAGAAAGATGGATAAAGGAGGAAGAAAGGGAGGACAAAAGAGGAGGATGACCGATTATTTTCGTGGGTAAACAAATTCTCAGCATTAATGACACTCAATAAACTTGAAATATTTTATGTAAAAGCTTGCATCAATAGTATACATTCTTTTTGAAACAATGTTTCCTTAATTACAATTATGTGCACAATACATTAAAGATACAACTATTTTGAGCTGAGACATTCATTAGTTTGTACCTTTTTTCACCCACCTCATAGCGGATCTCAGGGTACACCCACCTCCCAAATCACAATTTAACCCCTGGGTCTAGCTAAGTTCAGTAATGCATTACTCTGATTTAAATTTTACATTTGCCCACCAGAGCCAATTTGATATAAATTAATGGTCATGAGTAGCTTTGTAGTGTTTGTATGAGATATCGTCCTGAGACGCAGAAAAAATGTTGAAGTATTTTATGATGACTTGGATGACAAAAACATGTTGCAGTGAAAATATTTTCAAAAATATTATTTATTTTATTTTTATTGAATGTCCTTTGTAGTGTAGGATTCAGCATATTCTAATACATGGTTCTTGAGTTTAAGGCCGAAGGCTGTCCCTAAAATTAATCATTCGGTCATAGGAGGTTACATACACACAGGAGAGCCCCTGCTGTTCTCCCACTGCCTGATACAGCCTTGCCATGCTAAATCCTGAACTTGAGCAAAGACAGTCTGAGATATTGTATGAGACAGAGCTATCCCGGATCCAGAGTGACGAGCTACAGAAAGGAAACAGCAGAGGGCAGTGATTGAATAGTGCTTAATATCCATTTTATTCCTTTTTAAAATGTTCTACATGCTTTTTGGAAGCATTATGAAGAAAGAGATACCTCTGTTACAGGCAATTAACAAAACCAGGTGTTATAGTCATTACACACAACAATTGAGCTTTTGGCCATGCACACCAGCAGTGGGTTTGATGATGAAAGAAAGATGCTTATGTCAAAAAAAAGGTAATACCTATTTTAAAATATTGTGGTGGATCTTTGATGATTTATAGTTGTTTTGCATCTACTGGGGCTATTGTTCAGGTCAATGAAATTATAAACTCCAGCAAGTACCAAGACAATTTTACCAAAAATTTGGTTTCTTCTACCAAAAAGGTCAAACGTAGTCACAAATTGGTCTTTCACAAGGACAATGTCCAAGTATATGTCAACCAACTGAGCAATGATTAACTCACAAGTAAATTACAGTGGCCATCCCAGTCTCCAAATTTCAACTTGTGGTTTGAAGTGAAGAGGACAGTCCACGAACATAGACCAAAGGATCTGAAGTATATGGAAATATTCTGTATGGAGGAATGGCTATAGGTTCACTACAATATGATAAAACACTATAGGAACCAGTCAATACTGTTATCCTTATAAAGTAAATGGGCCCAAAGTAGTGAAAACGTGTGAATGTTTGTGACAAATCTTTGGGCAATATATTATTTGAGAAAAGTGTTATTTAATATCCTTACATTTATATAGCACTTTTCCAAATGCTCAAAGTGCTTTACAATGAAGGGGAACTCACCTCACCCACCACCAATGTGCAGCACCCACCTGGGTGATGCACGGCTGCCATTTTGCGCCAGAACGCTCACCGCACATTAGCGAAGGTGGAGAGGGAGTGAACATTTATTTAGCCAGTTAAATCTGGGGATGGTTTTGGTGGCAAGTTTGAGACAGCCAGATCTGGGATTTAACCCCCTACCCACTATTTTTGTTGATTCCCTTGAATCATTGTTAAAGTTAAATATTTTCCATGAGTAAAAACTCCTTACCTGTACACTTCACAGGGACTGGCCTGAAATAAGGAACACTGTACACTTTGCTCAGGGCAAAAGACACTGTTTAATGAACAGGGTAGAACTGACACTGTGTTTTTTTTTTTTTACTCTGAGGAAGACGTTGTAGACGTCAAAACGTCAGTCCTACCCTGTTCATTGAACGGTGTCTTCACTCACAGTGCTTCACCTTCAGCAGGATAATGAACCCAAACATACTGCTAAAGCAAAAGAGGTTTTCCGGGGAAAAAAGTGGAATGTTCTTGACTGGCCAAGTCAGCCACTCAACCTGAATCCAACTGAATGTATGTTTAACTTGCTGAAAATAGGACTGACAGTACAGGTCTAGCAAAGCATCACCAGGGATGATACCCAGTGTCTGGTGACGTCAATGGGTCACAGACTTCAGGCAATCATTGAATGTCAACCAAGTACTAAATATGACCACTTCATTTAAGGCTATGGTTCGCCTAAAATGGGGGTTGAAATTCCTACACAGTTCAGTGGATGCAAATACCCTCAAATTAAAACGGACAAATCCAATGTGCTGAAGTACAGAGGGTGAACCTCTTACACTTGTCTTACAGAAAAGTTTTTCAATGTAGGCATTGTCGCAGTTAGTTTGTGTTGATTGTCATGACTCAATGCCACCTTTCATAGAAATTCATATTACAAGGCTCCAGAGTGCGACCATAAATCTGTCAAGTGCGACTAAACATTTTCATTGGTCGCACCGGTGCGCCTGACATTTAGCAGGTCTGTCTCTGTGTGTTACGTTAAGTATTATGGCCACAGAGGAAAATTCTGAGATTTCGAGAATAAGGTTGTAATATTATGAGAATAAAGTCGTAATTTTACGAGAAAAAAGTCATAATATTACGAGAAAATTTTACGTAATTTTATTCTTCTTCGCTGAATGCGGGTTGGGGAAAAAATAAGGCATGAATGTGTGAAACCGTGCCCTCCTACGGGAGCAGGGCACACTTTTGTTTGAGTTATTTGAGTTTGATTTATTTATTTGAGTTTGTCAAGCACTTTAAATATCAGTACTTTTTAAGTTTATTTTTTAAACAATTGAGGTTATTGTGATTTCTTGTTTGGGCTGTGATTTAAATAAAGAAAAAACATATATCTGCACCTTTATTCCTGTTTACTATCATTTACATAATGTGTTAAGAAATTACCAATATTGGAATTGTGTGGAGTGTATTGGAACTGACAAAAAAGGTAACGCTTAAAATGTATTATTGCGGCGCCAAAAGGCACGGTGAAAAATTTTGGGTACACCTAAATTATGTGCTGATGCACCTAAATGAAAAAATTAGGCGCACCAGTGCAACCAACGTAAAAAGTTAGTCTGGAGACCTATATTATACAAAATAAAATCCATCACGTTTGAGTTTATTTAGTTCATTGTTTATAAGTTTATTTAAGAACGGTTTTATTTTGAATCTCATAATCTTCTGTCACACTGCAGACCCGATTTAATGTTCCCATGCTTTTTGTGCCATTATCTGTTTTTATGTTTTTATGTCAGTAGAAGTGAAGGAGTCATTCCATATTCAGCCTCATATGTCATGAAAGGGGGGAATTTAAAGTGAAATGATACAGTTTGGTGGTAGTTAGTCCAGGTATAGTCTGAAGAGATGAGTCTTCAGACCATGGCAGAAGATGGGTAGTGAGGGAGAGGTTTGAAGAGGGACAGGGAGTTCGTTCACCAATGGGGAGCTAGGGTGGAGAAACTCTGTGATCCCTTTACTTGGGTGGGAGGGTGTACAAAGCACCCTGTTGCTGCAGAGCGGAGTGGTCGAGCAGGCGTATAGAATCGAATCATGTCCTGCAAGTAGATGGGGGCCATCCTGCTGACTGCAGTGTAGGCGAGGGTCAGGACTTTGAACCGGATCCTGGCAGTGGCCGGTAGCCAGTGGAGTAACCGCAGCAGAGGAGTGACGTGGGAGAATTTGGGAAGGTTGTAGATGAGTCAGGCAGCGGCATTTTGAACCATCTGTAGTGGCTGTGTGGCACAAGCTGGCAGGCTTGCAAGGAGAGAGTTGTAGTAATCAAGGCGGGAGGTCACTGTAGCCTGGACAAGCAGCTGGGTTGAGTGCGTAGTCAGGTATGGTCGAATCCTTCTGATGTTGTACAGAAGGAATCTGCAGGACCGTGATGTTGGCTTGATGTGCTCCTTGAGGTCTAGCTGGTTGTCCAGGACCACCCTCAGGCTCATTGCAGAGTTTGAGGCAGTCACTGTGGTGCCATCAACTGTGATTGAGAGCTCACATAGTAGGGAGGTCTTGTATGGGAAGAACAGCAGCTCAGTTTTGTTGAGGTTGAGCTTCAGGTGGTGGCTGGCCATCCAGGTAGAGCCAGGCAGGAAGATATCTTATCATCAACCTGTGAGGCAGAGGGGGGGGAAGAAAAGAAGAGTTTTGTGTCGTCTGCATAACAATGATAGGAGAAGCCGTGTGAATTAATAACTAAACCAAGAGATTTGGTGTATATGGAGAACAGCAGAGGACCCAGTACAGATCCCTACGGTACTCCTGTAACAAGGGGATGAGAAGCAGAGGCAGACCCCATCCAGGTGACCTGGTAGGACCTTTCTGCAAGATAGGAAGCGAACCAAGACAGGGTGGTCCCAGCGATGCCCACCTCAGCCAAGGTGGAGAGGAGTATTTTGTGGTTGACCGTGTCAAATGCAGCAGACAGAGGGTAGTCTCTGTTAAGTGCCCGGATTGGAAGCCAGACTGGTGAGGGTCTAGCAGGTCGTTCTGATGGAGAAAAGAGGTTAGTTGTTTAAGCACTGCTCACTGAAGGGTTTTGGGCAGAAAAGGTAGAAGCGATACGAGTTGATAATTCATTACATCAGAGGGGTCTGAGGTGGGTTTTTGAGGAGTGGGGTAACACGAGCCATCTTAAAATCAGAGGGAACATGACCAGAGGCAAGGGAGGATAATAACAGATAGGGGAGGATCTCGCTAGAAATGGATTGGAGGACTGTAGATGGGATGGGGTCAAGTGGACAGATGGTTGCGCGATGAGAAGTGATGAGTTGCAGTACATCGGAGTCCTCCAGCATCTCGAAGGAGGTCAGTGTGGCCGTGGGTTTGTCCCGGGGGGTTGGGGGGCTCACTGGATGGGCAAAGGAGTTCCGGATTGTAGCCACCTTTCCTTCAATGGCAACCAGAATGTCATCTGCGAAAAGGGAAGAGGGAGATGGGGGTGGAGGAGGAATGAGGAGGGAAGAGAAGGTGGGGAATAGTTTGCGTGGGTTAGAGACACATGCACTGATCTTTGATTGGAAAAATGAGGCTTTAGCTGACGTGAGGGCAGATGTGAAGGTTGCCAGCATTGCTTTTGCTTAAATTTCCTCTCCCCTGTGTTCAGGCCTGAAGTGCGTGTGCCAGTTGTGTACCAATAAGACCTGTGAGACGGGGGCGGACGGAGCCTGCTGGAACTCTGTGATGCTGATTGATGGGAAAGAGGAGGCAGTCAAGTCCTGCCTGTCTCCCTCCCAGATGAAGGGCCAGGTCTTCTGCTACAGCTCGCGGAACGTCTCCAAGAGGAACTGCTGCTTCACTGACTTCTGCAACAATGAAACGCTTCATCTGCACCCAGGTAGAGTTCCACACAAATGAGGTTTAAGCCCTGCAAAGACAATGCTTACTTGTCAATGTTTTTCTTTTCATTCTAGACAAAATTTCAGAAGATGGAAACTCCAGACAAACATTGTATTTTATGTCTTAGTATGTGCTATTTAAACAATGTTCACATCAAAAATACAATACTGTCATCTACACTGTAATGTCCATGAATTTTACAGTAAGTCCAGAAATTTTAAACATCTCAAATGTAAATAATTGTACTATTTACAGTGAAACACAGTACATCCTGCTTCCATATACTTAACATGTTGTTACTGTTATTTATACAGTAAAGTTCTGGCAATCCAGCTGCTTGTAATTTACCATAAAAATGTTTTGAGCGAGTCGCTGATCCAATTCCTGTATCCTCTGACATTACAATGTCAGCTGGGGTTATCCACAGGGTACTCCACATCTTCTCTTCAGGGTTTATATATATCTCTGCAAAGCATGACTGAAAAGACTTTCCCCAATCTGCTTAGTGGTAGATAGCGCTTAGGGGCATAGAGAGCTAATGCTCCTATAATTTTTTCCCCATCCAGGACTCATGCATTGCTATGCTGTTGTCCAACCAAATGTAATTGCCCTGAAAGCAGAGAACTTGGCAATGTAAGCGGAGTAATATGCGAGGAAAGAGCTTGAAAAATATGAGCTTGCAAATGTGATTTTGTCTGTGATGTCAACACATACTCATGAAGCGCTGTTAAGAATTACACATTATACTACTCTGTTATTCAGTGATCCCACATTATAGATCTGAAAATACATATTTACACTGGCTGACCATCTGCTACCCCAACCAAAATTGAGGAAATTTAATTTTTTATGATTAAATCTGACAGTTTATTAATAAAATAATTATTTACTTTTGAGTTCATAAACTGCAAGTTTTATAGGAACATTTGAATGGGCTTCCGAGTCCAAGGCAACAATTCCTGCCATTCCAGCCACTTGAGGACGAGCAATGGTCTAACAATGAGACAATAAGTCAATGAGTGACCATGCATCTGCCAATCAAAATTTGAGTTGTAGTGATTAGAACATCCCCGTGTCACTTCCTCTGTTTCAGCTACCTCTGTTTGATGTAATTTACATTTGCGCCAGTAACAGTTGTTCAGTCTGGCGACCATGTACAGTTCTCAAAGACAATGGCAGCAAATTAAGGTGCAATTGATCTCATTGTGGATTCAATGTGAGTCCTGTTTTTAAGATTGAGTTATCAAGAAAATACAAATTGCAGTGACAGAAAACCATTCTTCCAAAAGATATTCCCTCATTTTGTGTTTTGATGATGGTGGTGGAAAGCGCTGTCTAACACATCGGTCCAAAATCTCCCATAGGTGTTTAATTGGGTTGAGATCTGGTGATTGTGAAGGCCATAGCATATGATTCCCATCATTTTCATACTCATCAAACCATTCAGTGACCCCTCGTGCCCTGTGGTTGGGGACATTGTCATCCTGGAAGAGACAACTCCCATCAGGATAAAAATGTTTAATCATAGGATAAAGGTGATCGCTCAGAATAACTTTGTATTCGTTAGTAGTGACCCTTCCCTTTAAGGGGATAAGTAGACCCAACCCATGCCAGGAAAATGCCCACCACAGCATAACAGAGCCACCGGACCTCACTGTAGGGGTCAAGCATTCAGGCCTGTACCATTCTCTTTATGTACGCCACACATGCACTCGCCCACTTGTCGAGAATATGGTGAAGGATGACTCATCTGACTATATCAATTTTTTCCATCTCTGTAGACCAGTGCCTATAGTTTTTGCACCACTGAACTCTCAAATGTGCATTCATCTTTGTAATTAGGGGTTTAAGCACTGCAACCCTACTATAATATCCCTCTCTATGTAGTTGTCAACAGACTATTCTTGCTGATACAGTCTAATCACATCCTGCATTGACATTCTCGGTCATCTGAGGAAGAGGTGCTCTTCTGTTTTTCCTTACATATCGCACTAATGCACGAAAATCATGGTCATCAAAGGTACACTTTCAACCACAATTTCCAACCCTATTTACTGATGTCTTTCCCATAGACCTAAATGCAGATTTAGTCACTTTAGTCACTGTTCCTATTGAAGCACGAGCCAGTTGAGCAGTCTTTGTGAGTGAAGCTCCTGCCATCTGTGCACCAATAATGAATAATTCAAAGTCACGGAAATCTTTTCCTCTTGCCATCTTGATCCAAAATCGAGGTCAACTGGGCATGCTCAGCATTTTTATACATGCCGCAGAGCATGATAGGATGTTAATTGCTTAATTATATTATGCAGTGCACCTGCATGGAAGCATCTGCATTCATTATGCTTCTGATTTATTCTCATTTATTCAGATTTTTCCTTTGTGTCACCTGTCTGTACATTTATTGTGTTATTATCGTGTATTATTGGCAGATTATGGCAAAAATATTAGTTTTTTTATCAGAATGCATGTGAATTAGTGTAAAATGGAGATGTTGAAATGTCCTGCATTCTGAAGACACAGCAATCCACGGGCTAGCGTCACTACTGCAATGATTTGGCGTGCCATAAGAATAAGCCTTTTTGTATTGAGATCTACCCTGCTTATTCATTGTGCAACATACATGCGTATAATATGCTAAAATGGTTGAGCTTGGTTGTGTGTGTGTGTGCCAAGGTCATTCAAATATGCAGCAACATGCTGTACGTGTATTATCACAGAATAGAGGCTATGTTGTTTTCTATTCCTCTGTGTGCTGGGGTGACAATGGCCCAAAACCGACGGGACTCAAATACAATTCTTTTATTAGTTGGTTAGGGAAGCTGAGCTACTGGAGGGGCACTTAACCCTCTCAATTACAGTCATGATTATGGTTATGCAAGTTAATATTGTGCATATGGCCAGCAGATAGCACAGGCAAAACAATGAACCAGCAATGCATCAAACCTTTCAATGAAGTTGCAGAGAAACTCTCAAACAAACATATTTCAACCCTGATCAACTCACAAATATCAACCATTCGATTTTTGATCCTAAGCAAGTGTGTCAACCCTCCTGTTACACTCAATTGTAGGTTTTGACAAGAAATGTAAATCCGAGCTGGGCAATTATAAATTATTTGCCCAAAAAAACAGTACTGCAATGTGACTGGGTGAATTCTGGAATACCACTGCATAAATATTTCTAAACCTTACTCAAAAGGCCAAATGATACTTGGCCATGGTAACAAACTCAGTTGATTTAGAAATATGTGTGTCTTCTGATAGACAACTTTTCACCAAGCATTGTGACTCAATGACAAACAAATGGCCATGATAAATTATAATTACAGAGATTTCATTTGAACTTTGTACATGACATTCACCGCTTTTATTTAATGTATCTTTTTTAAGTGATTGTAAAGTAACTGAAAATAGTTGAAATAGACCATAAATTATCACAGAGGGATGTAGCCACTACATATCCACCAAATATTTATTCAAATAATGTCAGTGACTATAATAACACACATTTCAAATCATTTGTTGGCCAGTTACTGATCATGTGTGAGATGGAAGCCAGGTTTGACCTCTTCTATACCCTTCTATTGTATGTATGTATGTTCTATTTACATTCTATATGTAGACGTGACAGCCTTGCCATGGGAATAGACTTGATGTTTCATTGCTTAGCAATATCTGTGAGTAAGTAATACAAGTCAAGCCTATGCTAATTTGGAAACAGGAGATAAATAATTGAAATATGTGTATTTAAAACATGACAAAACCAACACTCGTCCAAGCTCTCTCAGTTCAGTTATTTTGTTTAATAAAACATCAAGATACTGTTGTCATTATTTCTTATTTATAGAGTATTTAAGCTATTTGGTTACAGGTTTAATGGGAAATTAAAACTGACCCATTATAAACTTGTAGGCAATGTTCTAATTCTGAAGAAAGAGAATTTGAACAAATTCAAACAATAAATTTGATTTATGAGATTTGTTCAACTCAATTTATGATAAAAATTACAGGCCAACTCAGCACCTCCCAAAAAATATGCCTTGTGAGAAACGCCTGATAAGTATATCATTATGCTCATCTAATATTGCAGAGGTAGACTATGGAAATTGGCAGCATGCCCTGCTCAATGCGCACAGCTCTTAAAGGGAATGAAAATTGATAATTTGATTGGCTATTAACAAATGCAGCTACACCACACCCACTGATGATATATTCAGTATAACCCTGCCCTGTTCCCAGGTGGACCACATGCTTTACGCTGTGTGCTGCTCCCCTCTGGTTCCAAAACTACCAACAATCACAAGTCATGCCCAGTGCGCCACTCACTGCACTGCGCCATTGACTATGCCCATGCATCGTGCGACATTGCTTACGGAAAAGAGAGCTCTGTGTTTGCCAACTGTAGCTGATGGACCCCAAGAATCACTGCTTGCAGCTATTATTATTAGGGGCCAAGCACCGAAGGTGCAGGGCACCTGTTGTAATCGTTAGTATTATTATTATTATACTTTCCGCAATGGGAGTCTATGGCAGCCCATAGAACCCATTGGTAGTTTTTTATTAAATTTGGCACATTGATAAAGGACAGTCGATTGTATCCAGGCATCGGATTTGGGGTCAATCCATCCATCTCTGTAGCGCCACCAACAGGCCAAACTTCAAGGTACATTTTTGCTTATAACTGAACCGTTTTTCCTAGAGTTGTGATCTTCCGCAAATTAGACATTTTTATCAAATGCTTTAAATGCTTTCTGCCATGGACGTCTATGGCAGCCCCTATAACCGACTGGTTGGTTTTTACAAAACTTTGCAGAATGGTAGAGGGTTATGCCGTTCACCCTGCGATGGACTGGTGTCTTGTTCAGGGGTTGTTCTGGTTGCTTGTCTGCCTGGTGCCCCTGTCGTGCTTGGCCCCTTCATTGCTGCTCGCAGCTATAATAATAATAATAATAATAATAATAATAATAATTATTATTATTATTATTATTATAAGCAGACATATCACATTATTAGATCCAATTAGAGGTACACAATTTCAATAAAACATCAATGAATAACAAATGTATCTGTAATTCCTAATTAACCTGCAGCAAAACTTTAATTTAGCGTAAGATTGAGAACATGGTGGACTGTCAAATGTGAGAGGAGAGGGTAATAGTAGGTGTAGAACATGCACTATACAAACACACAGGAAAATACTGAAAAAAATTTCTCAGTTGTGGGAATGCTGAAAACATCCTGATTGGCCAGTGTAAATTCTCTCACTTTGTGCTCTGTGCTGCCTGCCCATGCTTTATTAAATATGACAACTCTGATGCATTTGTTGTCTATGCCTGTGCTGGCCACACATATCCATAAACTGCTTGTAATATTATGTCATCAGGCAGTTCCCATTACTACCATTTCTACGGGATTGTCAGTAATGATAACATGAGTTATATTTTTCTGTATTGTATGTTTCTGAGCTTTTCACAAACTGTTTCATTATACACTCTGTCACATCTAGCGGGCAAGATATCCACTCACTCATACGACTCTGTTGTCCAAGTCATCCTTGGAATTTCTACGGCATTATCAAAGCAATTACTATGCACTGACAATGGGGCCTCATAAGCTTTATTGCCATGGTATTATTGTCTCTAAGAAATGTAATGTAGGCTCTCAGGATTCAGTTTGCAGAATTATTTTTTAAACTGTTCATTCATTTTGTACTGTTTATTCATTCTACGAGTTTATTAGCCTTACAATTGCATATAATAAGTATTGCACAGAAGTTTTAGGAGATAAAAGGCTTGGTAATTCAATTTAATCAGGAATACATGTAATCTAAAGTTGAATATACTGTGTTGTAGCAAAATAGTGCACATTCAGATTCAGTAGCTATTACACATTTGACTAAGTAGATTCTGGGAACACAAAATGTTCAGGTTGTTTTGTTAGTAGTAGAAGTGATGGTCAACAAAAGTGACGAAACACAGTGCCGTTTCAAAATTGATAAAATACTATTGATCATATCCCCTAGCAGAAATTCTCATTTAACTGGACCATTCTGTGACCCAATCTGAAAAGAAACGGTACTCTAAAAGTGCGCATAGCAAATGGCTTTCCTGTTTGTTGCAAGTTATTGGAATGGACTTGTTTTAAAATATGTGGAAATCTTAGACAACTTGTGCTTTTATTCTTGTAGTAATTCACATTAATGGTATTGCTGCTGAGTGAAATTAAATTTATGGGGACAAATTGTCCACTAGAGGAAGAGGAGATCATTAAAAACATGCAAGTAAAAATGGCACAAATGATTTTGACTCAAAGTTTTTTCTTAGGGAGCACACTCTATTTGGCCAGACTAATTGGTCATGGACAGATAGAAAGTGATCATCTTGTCTGTCCTACTGAAATGGTCTGAATTAACTTGGTTGGTCAAAAACATTCCACTTTCTGGCCCTGAAAAACTTATTGCTTGCTTTAGCGCTATGTTTGGGGTCATTGTTCTGCTGTAAGATGAAGTGCTGTCCAATGATTTTTGGCGTATTTTGTTGGATGCGAGTAGCTAAGATGCTTGCATGCTTTAGTATTCATCCTGCAGCTAAAAAATCAGCAGTCACATCATCAATAAAGACAAGTAAGTAAATTCCAGTGGCAGCCATACATGTCCAAGCCAGAACACTAACTCCACCATGTTTTGCAGATTTGGTGGGGTGCTTTGGATCATGAAAAGTTCCTTCCCCATACTCTCTTCTTTCTATCACTTTGGTATAGGTTAATTCTAAACTTGTCCAGGAGACTTTTTTCCAGAACAGTTTTAAATGTGCCTCTCCTCTGATACACAACACCTATTTTTGCTTCTTTTTGACACTGCGGATGCACCACCAATTATATACTTCCCATGTCGTTGGATGATTACGAGGTCAGCATGTTCTTGGTTTGTGTATCTGCAGGTGCCTAGTCTGACCAGAAGTGGCTGCTAGAAAACAATGAGACCAACAGAGCTTCCTGGCTTGCCCCTTATCATCCCCAACAAGGCCAATTGTTGCCTTGCCAATGCAGATCTCCAGCCATAGTCTGCAATAGCGCGACCGGGACACAAACAATCAGTGCTAACGCTTTGCTGTAATTCTATTCAAAAAAATGTTTCATTGGATAAACCTAAAATTTTCACTTCAATTTGTTACGTCTATATTTTTCAGGTTTTTGCAAATTTAAAATATTTAGGTTCATTTGCATTATAATACCAGAACTGAAAGGTGCAATAAACTGTGCATTAGAAAGAGTAAATGAGCCCAACTTAATAGGTTTATAGCTGGTGACTTTCTCCTGTTTGCCCTGTGTGATCAGAGAGGCCATCAGGGGGAAACAGCTGGAGCAGTCTGGAGCTGGTGATGGTGACCCTGGTGCCTGTTTGCCTATTGTGTGTCAGCATCCTACTGTGGGTCCACACTCTCCATGGACAGCGTTGTATCTACAGGAAGGCCAACAAAAATGACATGGAGGAGACTTTGGATGACCAGATGTCCCCTGATAAGCATCTCAAAGACCTCATTTTTGACCTGAGCACCTCAGGGTCTGGATCTGGTATGAACCTCATAAGATCATGACATGGTATCTCAGGTGAAGTAGTGCTTTTCAAAAATGTTTTAGCCCCCTTCTATTTCCAGATTTGGAATCACCACTTTAATTTCTCCAGTCACCACTTTTCTGTCATACTCATGCAGGGAAGTGTATGCTCTCCTCCAAGCCGCCCACCTGATAGCAAATGACTACTTTCCACACTAGTGCAACACTTCAGCAGGTCAATTTAGTCTGTATTAATGGAAAGGTCTGTGAAGGTTCAGACCCCTGTGTTCTCAAAATGGTTTTCTTTTGTGCTGGTGGACTGTTAGCTGGAACATTCTGTCCAGCCCATAATTTGTTTTCCATGGTGTAATTTTCAAATAGATATGGCTAAAAGGTCTGAATCACTCTTCAGCTTTCTTATACCTGGTTGTATCACGCTATTTAGATACATTAATGTTCCTGCTGGGGCTGGTTTCTCCATCAGGACTTCCACTGCTCGTCCAGAGGACGATAGCTAGGACGATTGTCCTGCAGGAGAGCATCGGGAAGGGCCGATTCGGGGAGGTGTGGCGGGGGAAGTGGAGGGGGGAGGATGTGGCAGTGAAGATATTTTCGTCACGGGATGAAAGGTCCTGGTTCCGAGAAGTGGAGATGTACCAGACCATCATGCTTAGACATGAAAACATCCTGGGCTTCATTGCTGCCGACAATAAAGGTACTCTGCTCTTCAGAATGATCAAAGCCATGGAGAGAGTGCCCTGTTCATTTTAGACAGAGCTTTTTCTAGGACTATGTCTATATTTTCCCATATATGACCCATACATTTTCATATACTATGGGCCAAATACAATTAAACACACTTAGACTGTTTAAGGTCAATTCTCTCAAACCCTCCAGAATAATCTGACGCTGTATCAGAATAAAGGCTACTTTCTTTGCACTATCACAATTGCAGCAAGATGTAGCATATTCAGCCTAATGAAATGATTTCCAGGGAATGATCGACATGCATATTTATGGTTAGACCACTTTTTAAAATATGCACCTTTTCATGCTAAAAGGCCAGTGCTGTATCTCTTTAATATTCATTGAGCACATCATAATACCAATACGTACCTGCTGAGTTACTGATTGATTGTGTGAAACACTCTATCCCAATAACATTTTAGCAGTTAATTCTACTGTTAGCAACTGAAATATATTGCACTGAAATACATTGTTGTCTAACCAATATTTGTTTCTCTCTTCTTCATTATTACACATTGCTTTATTACACAAAGCTATTTTTAAATTTATATTCTATCCTCGATTTTTTTCCCACCCCGAACTCACCCGAACTTTTTGATCTCCCGTCAGCAGCCCTTCCTGTTGAATTCAGGAGTAGTGAGCTATAGACCCGTGGCTCCTCTGATTCACATGATGGTATTTTTGCTTCTTTTTCGCGTTGCGGATGCACCACCAATTATATACTGCCCATGTCGTCGGAGGATTACAAGGTCAGCATGTTCTTCGTTTGTGCATCCGGTCTGACCAGGAGTAGCTGCTAAAGCAATGAGACCATCTGAGCTATCCGGCTTACCCCCTCTCAGTTCCCGATGAGGCTGGGCCAAATGTTGCTTGCCATGGCACAACCAGGACCCAAAGAACCAGGCTCAATGAGCATCTATACAGAGCGCGCCACCCAGAGGCCCCTACACAAACTAATTTTAAACATACCGTATGCCTGGAAAAGGACTACATTATTTAATTGCTTTATTCATAAAATATTGCATTAATTGAGCATGATGATGTTTCTTCATCCTTTCATTTCCTTCTATTAAATTTTTAAATCTTTAAAAAAAATGCAAAACATAAATAACTTTATTTTATTAATTGTTTTAAACAGTGAGAACTGTGAATTGGAGGCAGGCATACAGATTCTTGGCAAAAGGTGCAAGTTCACCCCTTCTTTTAAAAAAGCTCCCACTTCCAGCCCAGGTGGCACAATTCTGTTGCTTTTTTATTTTTCAGTCTTCAGCTTTTAAGTATGTTCGCTTGAATATGAAGAGGTTAGTCTGGTTGAATTGAATTGCCTTAAACTGGCCACATAGGTTTAAATCTAGGTGGGTTGTCTTTCTTGTATATTTTTTTCACAACTCAAAAGCATGACTAAATGTTGGGGGATGAGGATTCAGTCCCTGTACAGCATGAGATGTGAGGGGCTAAGGTGGTGTGAGCATTTGTTTTACCTCACTTGATTTGTTTTTTCATGCCCAACAAGCCAATGAAAACTCACATCTTTAAAAAGCACCCTGAGCTCATTTAAAAACTTGTTGGACACTTTTCTAACAGGAAGTCTCCTCCAAGTAGTAGAACTGAACTGAACTGAAACATTCTGCTAGTCAACCTAAAAAACAATGGTACCATTTATCATGCCAAGAAAATGGTTTTCCTGTCTGTTGCAGACAACGGGTCATGGACTCAGCTCTGGCTGGTGTCAGAATACCATGAGCATGGATCCATGTTTGACTACCTGAACAGGTACACCATCTCTGTGGAGGGGATGGTCATCCTTGCCGTCTCTTTAGCCAGTGGACTCGCACACCTGCACATGGAGATCATCGGTGCTCAGGGTAACGCCCACTGTCAATCAACTCTGACACAAAAGTAATCAAAGACAAACTTATTGTAGTAAATTATTGGCTCTTCATTAATTAAAAATTACATTTTTCTGCATAAACTATTTAAGAAATGAAATGTATGAACATCAAATGCAAACCATTTGCATTTAATGTTCATACATTTCCAATAATTAACTGCTTTGTTACTTATCTGATTTTACCAAGTTAGATAAGCCTGTCTTCTCAATCTGAGAACACAGTTTTGCTGACTGAGATAATTCCACCTTCAGAGTTTGCACTGTCAATCAAAAGTAAAAGTCTACGAAATACACATGTATTGTGATTAAGTGGGCATACATTTTTTTTTGAAAGATTTTCTGTTCCAGACAGTTAAATCTGCCAATTTACCAATAGTTTAATTAGGTCTATTAACAGAAATATCACTTTCTTAGTCAGTTATACTGCCTACAATATTTTTATCTTTATTGGTCAAAGTTAAAAAAGACCATGCTAAAAATCATAGACATCACTAATACCTAACCTAAACCAAAGCTAAATATATAACTAATACTATATTATATCGATTAATACTATATATCAATTAATTTTAAATTTATAATAATTAAATTATATATATTTTATTTTTTAATTTGTCATTTTCAGAATTCAAATGCATGTGAAGCATCCTCATCTCTAACACAGTCAACGAAGAAATGTGCAATTTTTCTTATGTGACAGGCAAGCCGGCCATCGCTCATAGAGATTTAAAATCCAAGAACATTTTGGTGAAGAAGAATGGCACTGCTGTCATTGCTGACCTGGGCCTGGCGGTGAAGCATGATTCAGTCACCAACACTACAGATATTTCATCCAATCACAGAGTGGGAACAAAGAGGTAAGAACAGTGCCCCATCTGGCAAAGACAATCAGACCTGTATGCATAAGAACACCAATTTATAAAGGGCAGATTTCTGACCTGGAATTCAATGTCATTGCTCAGGAAGGGGTTGATAGAGCCTTTTTTTGTTTATGACATTTTCAGCGCATATAACTACGGACATGTAGCAGACAATTTTGACAAGTGTTGAGTGGTCACATTTCTAAGCAATGGGAAGTAGACCTAGACATAAAAAGTGTTATATATTATATTATCTGCACAAAAATAAGACTAATAATAAATAGTTTGCTGTCGTGTAGGCTATAAAATTGAAAGGCTACAACAGATGAGCTCAGATAAAAAAAGGATTTAAATTTATGATAAAATTTGATTGTAGTTAGTTGTTCAAACAATTTCCTCTGTCATTCTGTGGTGGTGCATCTTTCAGCATGAGTTGGTTGAAACAGGCACGTATCGTTTTGCCTTCTGAACAACATTCTGAGTGGTTTTTTTTTTTGCCTCTGTCCCAGAGAGATATATGCAGTGCCTGGTTCATAAGGCTATAATCTGGTTGAAAGATCCATGGTTTTTTTCAAATCTGGAGTACATATTGAAGTACTGGGAATGGTACAGTACAGCAAAATACCTACTGCCCCGTAATCATTAGACCTAATTTATTTTCCTTGCAGAATGAATAAAATTTGCAAAAATAATTACCGTCTGTTGACTTGTTTGTTTCCACAGACATGCTGTCAATTGATTTGACCAGGTCTGCCACATTTAAAAATGCACATAATTGAAGATTTGCCCGCTTTTTCAAGTGGAATGTCAAAAATGCATCCATTAAATCTTGTATGTCTTTTCCCCACGGCGAGCAGGTTTGCCTGCCACTGTTAGCTATGCATGGCAAATTGTGGTCACTCACTCACTCACTCATGGACGACCTGAGAGGGATGTTTGGTAGGATGCATGCGCAGGTGGTGCTTCGTTTAGTAGGACGCATGCGCAGGTGCATCTCCCAAAATCACCACTTCGAACGGCACAAGATTTTTAAGCACAGCTTTATCGCCTGACGTTACTTTAGCTAACCCTAACATGTTAGCATTTCGCCTACTTTAGTTAACCTAGTTAGCGCTGGTTTTTCTGAAATCCAATCTCTTCATCAGTGAAGGTTGTCGAAAATGTGTTTCACAGTATCATAAATAGACAATTCAATTATCAATGGATTGGTAAGGTATCATAAATTGACAATTCAATTATCAATGGATTGGTAAGGTATCATAAATAAACAATTAAATTGTCAAGTCAGACCAGGCCCTATTGGGCCCTAGGTTTTCCCGCCACAGACATGCAGCTGTGTCTGATCTCAGTGTTACCTTTTCTGGCCTCACTTCCTCTAACCAGACAAGCATTCCTGCTTCCCTGTCCCCAGTTTATCTGCCCACTCACATCAGTCCCACCTCAATCTATTCCTAATTGGTGACATGCTCATGGACACATGGATTTATCAGTTGGCGCTTGTGCGAATGAACTGAACGGTGAATGTGTTTGTGACTTTGGGGTATCTGAAACAGGTTGCATTTTCCAGGATTTAGTTTTCTTCTACAACTAGCCAGGGTGCTTTTAAACTCACCCTGCAAAACTGCATCTCCCTCATGGCATCATAAACTACATAAACTGGATTTTTTTCTTAAATTGCAGCAAAGAATATTGTTGTATGGTTGTGACCAGAATGACTTGTCGCGCCCTCTCTACAATTGGGACTTGACAGAGGCAAGTTCACTATCAGTCACAAAACGCTTATAATTGACAGCACATTTAACTTTCTGAACGCAGGTATATGGCTCCAGAGGTCCTGGACGACACAATCAACATGAACACCTTTGAGTCGTTCAAGCGGGCAGACATCTACTCCTTGGGCTTAGTGTTCTGGGAATTGGCACGGAGGTGCCCTGTGACAGGTATTGTTGTTCAGACAACTTCCAAGCACAACATCAGTGCAACTGAGCCATCTTATTAAAAACATGTGGGGAAGTGAAGCACTTGATTATAATGCTAAATAAAATGTATTCATTTCAGCGTGATGAAGAGATTAAAGTACTATTCTCAATGTGACCCACTGTATCAGGAATGCAAGCAGAACTGCAGCAGTAAGGGCTGAGGCTTTACCCATGGAGGGAGGGTTTTGATTGACAGGTTTTTCATTGAGCAATGGCCACTCCCCTAATCGATCAGCAGCTTAGTCTGCCTGCAACAGCTACTTCAGTTGTTCAGCCATCCAGAGCAATACCTGGGTAGCTCATCTAGGGAATTACAGAGAAAACTGTGTTATGTTTCTGTTTCACTTCACCTTTTAGTTGATTATCTTTTTTTTCCTCCTGCACGATCTTTGTTTCGGTTTGTAGTATGGGCGTGGTTTCCTCTAACTCTCTCTCCCCTCAGCTGATCACTCTCACCTGTTCTGGCCGCATTCTCACACATTGGTTAATCAGTCATTTCATTCACCTGTTCCCTGTTTGCATGTACATGCTCTGTTCAATTATCTCTCATTTCACTCACCTGGTTCCCTTGGTATATATTCTCTGCCAGATTGTGCTTCTGTTTACATTGCCTTTCCAGCGTTTTTCTCTTGCTAGTTTGACTCGTGTTTGATCTTGCCTGTTTTCCTGACCACCGATTTTTGCCTGCCGTCTTTGCTTTGCTGATTTCCTGTTTTGACATTCGCCTGATTTTTGTACTTTTGCCCCGGTGTAAATTCTGGTTTTGATCTATGCACGAACTGACTACGAGACTGCCTGCTGTATTGTGTACTTTCACATTAAACGTCTCCATTCGGGGGTTTCGCCACTTCGTTGTCTGAGTCTGCATTTGGGTCCACCCAACTTTGACCTGTGACAAACTGACTGACTGCATGAATTTTAGAGGGCTTGCATGCTGGTATGTCCCCCTAAATCAATGGAGGACATTCAAATGAATTGTGGAATAAGGAATTGAGTTGACTAATTGATGAGAAATACTACATTGCAATAAAGACGTTACATTCACATTGGTGGTTGTGATTGATGTGATCATACTTTATTGTAAAGCGCTATGCAATCATGTATAGTAGAGTTTATTTCTGACCATTTCTGCTTGCAGTTTTCATGAAGCGATAAACATATGTTTTTGTACAGGCATCTATGAAGATTATCAGTTGCCTTACTATGACATGGTGGCTTCAGATCCATCATTAGAAGACATGAAAAAGGTGGTCTGTGACCAAAAATTGAGACCCAACATTCCCAACCAGTGGCAAAGCTGTGAGGTATGAAGGGTGGGAGGGGGGCAGTGGAATTACTTCGGAAGAAATGTACATAGTGTAATTGATAGTATGAAAAGCAGCATGGCAGCTAAAATGTGAACTATGTAACAGGGGTTTGGGTTAGGTCTGTAATGGGTTTTCTCCTTGTCTATGATTCTCTATTTGGCAGGCACTAAGGGTGATGGGTAAAATCATGCGAGAGTGCTGGTATGCCAATGCTGTTGCTCGGCTCACTGCGCTACGGATAAAGAAAACTGTCTCCCAGGTGATGACCATCATGGACGGCAAAGACTCGCTGGCCTCACAGCTAACATGAATGTAAAACCAGGACTTCAATCATGGACCTTCACCCATGAACTATAAATGCCCTGCAGTGGGATGCTTGGCCTACTATGCCAAAGAACCCTGACAGTACAGCTACGTTAGGCCAACGTAGACACTCTGTCAAGCTCCGTCTGTGGGAGGTAGCCATGACGAAGCCCAGAGGTAGTTAGCCCATCAGGCAGATGCTTACCTCGGAATCAGGTTTGTGTCAAAATTATTAGAGAAAACATTATTCGTTTGACAGATCTGTGCCAAAATTATCAAGCAAAATATTTCTGATTGAGAGCGAAGAAATACATATTGCGAATAAATTGATTTCAAAAGTAAAACTTAAGACTTTTGAATCTGGAACAAAATGGAAAAATATTGCAATCAATTGGTTTTCTGTGCTGTGAAAACTATCGGCTGTGTTTGACACTTAATACAATGTTTTCTTGATTTTGACACATCTGATTTCGCGGCAAGCAACGTAGCTACGAAATCTTCCCAATGGGCAAACTACCTCCACACGATGTCACGACTACCTCATAAAGATGGAAAGCGACTGAGCACCTACGTTGGCCCCATGTTGCTTTTCTCAGTGTGCTGTCTGGGAAACAAGGTGTTATTAAGAAGCAGAAGTCACTGCTAGAAGTTACTTATTCAATCCAAGGTATAACCTCACCATAATGGTCATATAAGACCGAGAAAAGGCAGGTATATTGTATAGATTCCACACTACCTCAAAAAGTGGCCAGAGAAGCTGTACAGCAACTATTTTTGCCATCCATGTATTGCTTGAGAAACATGCGTATTGTTTGTTAATGTTAATGTTACCATGTAACACACCCGCTGCTATGCCTGATTGTACAGGAAACTTGTGTTCTGTTCCGGGGATGTTACCACGTATCCTATTGCCACAGCCGCTACGATAGAGGTAAATGCTTTATCCTTGTGAATGAATGAAGCTAGTTCTTAGTGCCTAAAGTGATGACTCATTTTTACATTAACCTTGGGAATTTTAATCCACATATTTGCTTGTCAAATACCTGACTTCAGTTTAGTTTGATTTGAAAAGTTTAAAACTAAAGATTGTGTGATTACTTTTACAGAGAATAATATCTCTTTGAAAAACACTGAATGTTTTCATTCTTATTTTAAGGGATTGAAAAAGGAAGTTGTTTTCTTTACAGTCTGTAACAGCTTTAATTCCACAACACGGACCTCCATTACAGGATTATTCAATGTGTTATTTCAATGAGTCCTTACATTGACCATCCCCTGCTCAAGTACATAATACATGTCAGCTAGAGGTAGTTAGAGGAGGGGGTTGCAGAATTTGTCTCCAAGATGTTTGTGAAAAGCAAAGCAAGTACAACTTTTACTGTATTTAAGATATTCTGAATGTAACTGAAAATCACTATAAATCTTTGTGCAATCCAAGTATTTATTTTTTACATTTATTGCAAAGCATAAATCAAAAATATTCCTTGATGCAAAGATTACAAATATACATGTATATTTTTCTACATTGTATGTAAGTTGAGTGGATTGTTTTGTATTGCACTGTAGCGTTGCTATAAGCTGCCATATATGCGTGTTTACATGAGTACATATTCTGTGTGTATTACTGAAAAGCTGTATTAGCAAGAGAATGTGAACCTGATGCTTTTGTTTGTTAGTTTGGGCAGATAGCCCACTCCGGGGTGCCACAAGTGTCTGTGAGGCCAAATAAATTATTAATTTTTTTATTTTTTAGGTATGCTTTATTTATCCAGGAGAGAGTCCTATTGAGATTTTTATCTTTTTCAAAAGGTGAAAAGACCAAGATAGCAGCATACATAAATACCAGAACTACATGTAACAGAGCTACTAGCTTAACTACATTTCCCAATAGCATGTGGTAGCTTAACCTCTTTGGAAAACAATTAGCTTTCTAGTTGGTGAACTATTTTTTTTTTAGTAGAGCAGTAGTGAGGTAGCATGAACAAAGTTACATTTCCCCTGGGTTAAAGTGCAGAAGAAAGATTAACTTTTTAAAATTGATTTAAATTTTAAAGATTAAAATTAAAAATGGGCATTTTGGTCAGTATAACTGCCTGGTGTTGGCATATGGAACATTGGCCCAATTCCAAACAGAGCCCACTGGACTCATACTTATATTTTTGGGGACAGGTGAGTCTACATATGGACAAGGGGTACATATGTAGACATATGCACATGTCTGAAAAATAGGCATACCGGTAGTTTCAAAGCTTAAAAAGCTTTGCCATCAATGTTTGACTATCTACACAGAAATGTTTTCACTGATCTCTGAATCTTTACAAAAACCACAATGTTTGGCGGTGAATTGCCACTTTTGGGATGTCCTACCTTTGGGGAATCTGAGTTAGATCTGTCTCCTGAGTCACTTGTGTATGCTGTCTTTGAAGGCTGCTGTTCTTACCCCCTTATCACAGTGGCTTACTCTCAGTTTTTTTTTCCCTACAATGAAATCAACTCTGTCGATTTGGTTGATCCAAATCTTAGGATGAATTTTCTTTCATGTCACCTTTGCTGGGTTTTAACATAAGTGCTGTTTTGCTGTTTAAAAAAAAAATGTGACTAATCACCTACCCCCAACACATCGGCATTTACCACCATAGTGTAGGAGTCTGTCACCATGACTTTGCATTGTTCCAGACTGAACTGTCCTCTGTGGTCATCGGTGAAGATAGCAGCAGCACATCAAAGCACAAATTCTGCACTGAGGGAGAAATCTGAATAACAATCTGTCATTTTCAGCAGTATACACATGCCTAAAATGAATGTACTGGTAGGATGTTTTTGCAGACATGACCATTTTCCCAAAGTTTTTACTCTTTTCAGTTTTTACTCTTATGGTGCACATTGTGCCTTCCAAGTGGATGACATACCCTTTGCATTTGCCCTACTTGATGCACTGTAATAACAACTGGCCTCCGTGCATTTGTAATTTGCACAAATCATTACATCATTGTTTTATTTTTCTTATTCTAGTGCATTACATGTGTAGGGAGTTATACACTAGACATTCTGAAGCGTAAATATTGTACATATATTGTACTGTAATGCTTTATTAGACAGTGTGTACAGCAGCAGTGTTTGTGATTGTAGTTAATAAACTGTGTGTCAAAAGTGTGCAAGTATATGCCTATGAGTTCCATGCTCAAATGTTTTACTCTACAACAGTGTTTTACCTGTGAGACATGCTATCCCTGGACAGGTCCATTTCCCCTATCTGGCAATGGTACAGGCCATACAAAATGTCAATGTGAGTTTTAGAAGTAAATTTGGTGTCAAGCCAAATGCCTAGATATTTATGTCTAGAGACTTTCTTTGTTAGCACCACTTAATGTATTGATCATCAGATTAGCATATTCAATATTTCTTGCTTTTGAGAATTACATACATTTCATTTTAGATGTATTTAACCCAAGCTTGAGATTCATCAATGCATGCTACAAATAATTAAAAGCAGACTGAAAATTTTCAAAAGCTATATGTATAGAATGACCAAAGCAGTAAAACTTTCCAGAAGTTATAGAAGATACACTATCATTAATGTACAGTGTAAAAAAGACGGATTCTAAGATAGAACCCTGAGGAATTCCTATTGTGACATGTATTGATTCAGATCATATACTACCTAAAACCACACACTGTGATCTATCTCATAGGCTGTTCTTAAACCACTTGAGAGGAGTGGCATTGAGGCCATGTTTGTGTAAAAGAATGAGATGATCAACTCTATCGAAAGCCTTAGACCAGGCTACAGAAAGAGCTGTGTAGAACTGATGATTGTCAAAAGCTGATACAATATCATTTATGCCTAAGGAGGTAGCGGTGATGGTGCTATGTCCAGACCTAAAACCAGACTGTTGGTGACATTGGATTGAATGACCAGCCAGGAAGACCTAAGATAAGATAAGCTGCGCATTTATCAGTGATTATAACATTTTTGCTTAGCTAGGTTACTTAGGATAGTAATTATTTAAATCACCAGAATCTCCCCCTTTATGTAAAGGGAGTACATAAGCAGCCATCCACATTTTGAGGATTATACTGGTAGTAATAGTCAAATTATATATATGCAAAATGCATTGTGTAAGTAGCGGTGCAGAAAATAAACAAAAAAACAGATCTAGACTATCAGCTCCAGTTGAATTGTATGAATTAAGAGATGTAAGTGCAGCTAAAACTTCAGATGAGGTAGAAACGTCAGTTGATTCTGTGATAATTTGGGTTTAAATCAGAACAGACCTCAATTTATCAGAAACATCTTTTTGCCAATCAAAATTAAAATCACCCATAGCAATTAATTAATTCAGAATATGCAAAAGCGTAGTTTAAATCACTAAAACTATCCACTGCACATTCTGCAGCTGGAAGGTGATAGGCTCAAACTAAAATAAACAAGTAGTTCTGTCCCAGGAGTAACCTTAAAGCACAAAATTCTAATTGATTTTTAAATGAAACAGACTGAAGCACATGAACTGGTGTAAATGATTACACCACCACCCCTTCCAGTTCTCAGATCTAAAAATATTGTAACTGTCAATAGTTACAGTGAAATCAGTAACACTATTTTTTAGCCAGGTTTCAGTCAGTACTAGGGCATCTGGGTCTGCAAAAGGGATAAGAATATTTACAAGATACATTTTCTGACTGTAGTAAACTTCTAACATATATATGAAACAGGCAAAACCATTCATAAGTTTGTGAATGTAGTCTGAATTTTATGCTAATGTCGTAAATTGCTAATGTACCAAGCAACGTCAACACAGGTGTTTCTGGGCCTATTTCCCATTATTATGCAATGGTCCAAATCCAGCAGAAGAACCGTTACAATCCAAGGCAATCCAAGTTTTAATTGATGACTTTTCTGTTTGTTGAAAATGTGTCTTTGTTGAGATATCATTCCTGATTGTACTGTGTTTGTTATGAGTAACTGATAAGAATGCATATAAATGTATAAACCATAAGATAACCTACAGAGAGACATACATGCACATATATACATTCTAGAGATTGGAGATTGTGTGAAGGAACTGCAGATGTCTGCTACTTTCAAGTGAAAGTAGGTTGTGAAGTCATCTGCTGTGAGAGAAGAGGGAGGTGGGGGAGGGGGTGAGTTGAGGAGGGAGGATAACAACAGTTTGGAGTATGAGGGTTATGGCATTATGCATGAATCTTCTTTAAAGTTGTCCATCAGTCACTTATGTCATATTCAAGCTTTACTAATACAATGTTTACACTCACTGTTCTGTAACTGAGAAAGAATTACTCACTATTCATAATGTCTTTAACTTTCCCTGCATTGTTTCTCATAAGCCCCACGACCTTATACAGCTGACTAGCTCTGCAGGCTTTGCATTTCTTACTTGCAACACTTAAAGTGATAGGTAAAGGTAAATGCATGAATGGCTTCAGACTACACTGCATAGGGTTACTATGGTATGTATTAAGCATCAGCAACAGTACAAGAAAGCAATTGCATTGCAATATCAGCTTATATCAGTCTAAACATTTCCATATATTCCTATGTGGGGATTAAATGGCTGGAGTTCAATTTATTACTGCTGTTGGGTCCCGGTCCTTCATGACAAATGTTTCATTGCATATTACCTCCCGCAGTTTGAGTCAAATAGCTTAGAGTCAAAAAGTATTCTGTCTGATAATACAGTCTCTTTGAGTCACCGCGAAACACTTCATTGAATAGATCTGTCGAGACCAGGTTGGCTGTAGTGTTGATTTGCAAAATGTTGGCAGACCAACAGCTGAAATTGACAGTGACCCAACAGGTGTTTGCTTGCTGGGTTATTAACATCCATTATGAAACAAAAACATGATTATGGCGCCCTGCATATTCCCAGTGACTGCAGTAGGGCTGTCACAAAATATAAATTCACACACCACAGTTACAGTGTATTACTTCTTCTTCTTCTAAGGAACCAGACAGAAGCTTTTCTTTTATTGTGATTATTATGTATTTACTAAATGGGTTTTCCTGATTACTTGTGTCAAAATAAATAATGTGCATTATTGACATTGTGTTGATTTGTGAATAGTGAATAAATTTATGTTGATTTTTGTCACCCATTTCCTTTCAGACAGGAAGATGACTGGTGTATAAATAGTATGATTGAGGGAAAATATTTGAAGACTATTTTGAAGCTCTATTTAAACTTATAAACCTCAGCCACTCAATCCTGCGGTTGTCTTTGGAGACAGCTCTTCCTAATATATATCATTATTATTTCAGAGAAAAAAATATACGAAAACACTTCAGCGGATAGCAGTCTAAGAATAAGTGAGAAATATGAAGTAAACGTGAAACATAAATTTATTAAAAACAAAGATAAGTAATTCAGTTTTAATTAATTTGGCAATACATTAACATGCCAGTGCATTGCACTCTCAGGTTAAGCACCTTCTGGAATGCATTGGACTTCTGCTGATTGAAAAACAGGAATTTGTCCTGCATCTTTACATACTCTGTATTCACATAACTAACTGTCTGCCAGCTCAACAATTTATTTGTCAGTTAAACAGTGAAAGTTTTCATTCTTGTGGTTGACCACACTTCAGGATTGACTCAGCGACCTAAATGACTAATGGCGTTGAGTCTGTACTCATTGCCGGGTAACAGGAGTAATGGTGGAAAAATTTGACTTGACAGTTATTTTGTGGTTTGGCTGACCGTTTCTCGGAATGCAAGAGCAAGATCCCTTTCGATGTGAGAGGATTCTAGAAAAGCGCATAAAATAATTACCTTCAAAACAATGCATAATGAACACAAGGAAGCTGCAAAGTTTAGTCAAAAATAAATTGGAGAGCAATAAAGAGCTTCGCTGATTCCTGTTCTCCCATTCAGAAAGTCACATTAAATCATTCTTAAATAGGTCTTTTTGTTTTTGAATTGAAAGAAACACAAACATGTTCAGTATGGAGCTGGTTCCCCTTTTCTGCTCATTCAGCTGTACATGTGAAAACTTTCCAGTACAGAAATAAAATGTCACTTTTCTCAGTGCCTTAGGGGTTGCAGCTACAGTTGATGACGTTATATGCAGTTTGCCTCTATAAATACTGCTGTTGGTTTTGCTGCATTTCAGCCTGCTAACAGACCTACTGAGCCATTACATTAACAAACGTTCAGAACCATTTGTCTAAATGAACTGTAATTCTGTATGTTTTTGCTGATTACCGGTAAATGGTTTACATCATCAGGCATTCATCATGTTCAACCTCCTCCCCCTTTAACTTTAAACAGTAAAATTAAATGACACAGTTCTCACTAACAGGATGCCTATCAGGGTGGATGATAAGCCTTCGTTTCTGTGCTCAATGCACATGGTTTCTATGTTTCAAGTCAAAAGGATTATGACCAGCTAATAAAGAACAATCACCCATGATCTAGACATGGGGTGAAATAACATACAAAAGACAGAGAAGAACACATCATAACACAAATGGAACTGCTCCACAGAACACTTAAAAAGTGCCATACATTGTGACTGTCATGTAGCTATTCCTGAAAAAGCACTGGTTCTCAGTGCAGCTCGTATTCATTCCAGTCTGAATATGAGAGTAGAAAATCAAGAGATTACATTCACTGAATGTCTCTAAGAAAATGGTCAATATATAGTGTGGTGTCTGAATTGCAGGTGCAATTTATGTATTACACAAGTGTTACGTCCCCAAGATGGTCTAGGGGTACAGGGGTATAACAAAATGAATGACCATTAATGATTAATTTTATTTACATAATTATTTTTATATACAACGAACAAACAGGAGGGGAAACACTGGGCAGTACCAAACAAAAGAAAATAACCAAGAACAAAAATATAAGCTACTAACAATTCTAGAAATGAAAGAAACTAACTGAAACCCGAAAATCTTCCAAACCTAACTAACTATACTGACTATTCTAAACTGAACAAAAACATACAAAGGTGGTACACGCCCTTATCTATATATATACACAAGTGAAACTAACAGTGACAGTTATAAGAAAAAACACCTACCTAAATCCCACTCCTAACCCAACACAAAACCAGCAACCAAACCAGAGACGCAAACCCAAACTCGAAGTCTATTCAGAAAATACTGTCGAAACACAGAAGTCAAAAATAGCACAGAGTCAATACAGAAGTGAACTAAAATTCAAATCCAAGTTACTCCCGGGTAACTGACAATATTAGCTATATATAGGTGTGGGTCGGTTCCTCATTGGCCGCCAGGCAGGTCCGCAGAAGAGGATTGGGGGGAAAACAACGCACTCTTCCTCTGCCTCACCTTTTGCGGAGTGACCTGTAGCAGACTTGACGGGATAATGAGACCGGGAGAGAACAAAAACCTGGCACGTAACAAGAAGTGACT
This sequence comes from Anguilla anguilla, assembly GCF_013347855.1. Lineage (NCBI taxonomy): Eukaryota > Metazoa > Chordata > Actinopteri > Anguilliformes > Anguillidae > Anguilla > Anguilla anguilla. Next base: position 36,954,603 of record NC_049203.1, on the reverse strand, counting down.
TGATGATGTCACAGGGTCTCTCAGTGAAAATGTAAACTGTGTAGAACTGTCCAGTTTTCTTAAAGGCACACGTCCATGTTATACTGCAAGCAACTATATTTTGATGAAATCCTTGACATACTTGTTTTCTGTCGCTGAAATATCACAAGGCTCAAGGAAGGATTAACTTTGATGGATTTCAAATATCTAGTGACTTTTCCTATATAACTTTTCACTGATCACTAAACTCACAATGAAACAATACTTTTAGCTAAAATTAAGGACAAAGTGCAATGCTGATAAATTAATTGTAATATGAAACCAGTGTGAGCTGTCCCTTTCTCCTGAAACTGTACTTCAAATGCAACTTGGATTAAAATGTTAAAATGTTGAATTTTTTTAATGAAAGAAATCCCAAAATTTGTTCTCAGGATTGGAATCAATTATTTTAAAAAATTGAAACTAATGCTATTAAATAATTACTAACACAATCAAGATGTGCATGGCGGAATCCATTTTTGTCTGGTAATCTTACAGTATATTATTAATATTTTGAAATATATTGTACTGTATGTACAATATATATGTTGACTTTCATGTAGCAGTTTTGTACTTGGCAGGTGCTGACAATGTGTCTGTACACATAAATGTATCTTTGACTTGTTTCTGCTTTCTGTCAGACCACAAATCAGACCGCAGGGGCTGCACAAGGAATATGACTGACTGTTGTTAAAAAAAAAAAAAACTTGAGAAACATCAGCATATTTCTAATCTTTCCAAATCAGATGGAAAGTTCACAGCAAAGATGGGGGGGGGGGGGGGGGGCAGAGAATCTAACTGACAGTTCGTCATCTGTAAATTAGGTTCACAGCAGTCACATGGTTTGGATTTCCTTTTTGACACATTTAGCACATGAATTGGCGCTGAGCTAGATCTCACAAGTCATGCAGCGCTACACCCTGACGCAGTAAGGACTCTTGGCTGTTATGATTTCAGCAATGAGTTTAAAGGGATTCTTCAGAAATGACATTCTGCAAGGTTCCCAAAGGAAAAAGAGCCGTCCGTGGCAGAGATGCTCGCTCAACAGGGATAGCAAAGACATACACCTTCAGAATGCAGTTTCAACACTTGGAACTTTGCCAAGAGGACAAAAACAGGTGAATGAACATGTCTTCTGGGTTTGCTGAATATTTTTAAATCATAAAATGTTTTTAATTCGCCATTCATTTTCAGTATGAACCATGAACCATGAATCGAGTATGAATGCCATTGAGGGGGATTTCATTTTTGGCATTCATAATTTCAATATCCTTTTTTTGTTTGAGTTTGTCAGTCACATGGGCTATGAGCTTGTGAGAACCTTAGAAAAACTGTTTTATCTCAGATATCAACTAAATATTTCATTTTAATGAATTAACTTACATTAACTGCATTCTCATGCAAACCTTGACTTACAATGTTTACTGTTACAACACAAAGACCAGTTTGTTATCCTTTGATAATTAAATGTGTAGATTCCTTTTCAGGGCACATGTTCCTTATCAAATTCCCTGGTGGATTATACTGATCCTGAAAGGTAAACAAAATGATTGGTTTATTTTTTAATTCCCACCATATGTAGGATAGAATCACTGTTACCTGTCCTTTGCTTGTGAAATACCACTAAAGTGATTTAAATAGTTATATTCCATTGAACTGGGAAGTTTTTAGTAAGGCTGTAGTTCTTGCATCTGCTATGATGAATTAGATCATATTATTCCCTCTAGGTATGATCATTTGCCATAAGAATGAATTAATAAATGAATGAATGAATGAAGTAAATAAAAAATAAAAAATTAAATATTATGTATTTGGAATGCATAAAATGTGGACATTAATATGCAGTGGAAAGTCACTGTTAGATTGAGCCTGGTAAGGATTTTCACAGTCATTTCAATACTGTATTCATGAACCCGATATGTACGGTGCTTTGTTTCCCAGGACATTGGTTCTGTTGGAGAAACAGGATAATGAAACATTCGGATTTGAAATTCAAGTGAGATTCTTTCATTATATCTAAGCACATCTGATAGCACTTCCTACAATTATATTTTGAAGTCCATCAGCATACTCACAGTGCAGTTTTTTAAAACTACATCCTGTTTAATTGTATCCATTATCTGGACCATGAGAACCTTTCCAGAGTACAGCAACAGCAAATTGAGAGTTCAACTGCAAAACCAGATGAACTTCCTGACCCGAAACTACACCCACATAATAATTAACATGTACAATTCTGTTTCTGCTGCATTGTATCCTGAAAGAAATGTAATTGCTTTCTATTCGTGGTAGTTCTGTACCTGAGTACATTATTTGAACAGATTTTTTCTTGGCAGACATATGGCCTTCTGCAGAAGAACGGCAGTGCAGTGGAGATGTGCACATTTGTGTGTAATGTACAGGAACACAGCCCTGCTGAGAATGCAGGCCTGGCCATCGGTAGGCACTACATCTTCCTCATCCTCATCAGTCTGGGCTCCATTGTCTCTCCTTCAGTCGTCGTGCATGCACATAGCTCCTCACTCTCTTCTCTTGCTGTGTGGCTAAAAGCTAACCAAGCTTTCTTCCATACCAGGTGACATCATTGTTACTGTCAATGGCTCCTCCACAGAGGGCTCTGCGCACCAGCACATTCTGGAACTGATTCAGAACTCCACCAACTTATTAGCGTAAGACTAAGATAGTTTTGATCCCAAATGCACAAATTGATGAAGCAGCTTTTATTTGGATGTCATTTGGATGCTTTTTTGAAATGAGAAAGTATGACATACTGAGATAATAATAACACCATGAAAATAATTAACACCAGTCAACAGATGATTAATCTATACATTTCTAATATGGTATATCTCTTATTATGCACTTAAAGTAAAAGCTCAACCACTATATATTTAAAATGAAAAGTACTAATGGGGCTAAATCTCTGGTGAAACAAAATAATTTAATAGTAAATTCACAAAGATAGTGCCTCCATGTTGGACAAAGTTTTAAACAAAGGCAACATTTGGTGCAGCATTACCATACTGTTTGACACAGCCCCTTGACCATAAGTATTACAATTAGTTAATGTGGTCTGTCCGTAAAAATGTAACTGCAATAATTACTATTGGTGTTTCCTACTTTATACCTGAACTGCAGTAGACACTACACATTTTATTGCATACCCTACTATAGACCTGCAGTAGATAGCTCTAGCTACTCCACTGTGTTCAGAGCTAACTATCCAATGGCAGCTATTGATTATTATCTTAATACAACCAAAATTGTGCACAGGCATATGTTACTCTGCTGAAAAATGATGCAATGCTGTAGGCATTTTAACTATCCAACACAATCATTGGCTTTCATGAGTCATAGGTATATCACTTTGGGTAGTTGCAGTATTACACAACGATTATGTGATGTTTCCTGTACAAACACAGGTCTATTAGGGTCTTTAGTGTCTGGAGAGAACCTGGGATAAATTCAACAATCAATTCCTAATATATTTAGACACTTTTTGTTCTACAATGGGTATTTTTCCCATAATATGTTACTTTATGGGAAGACATACTGACAGAAGTCATGCTTTATGAGTTTGAAATGCACTAATGGAGTACACAAATGTAGCATGATGTAATCTGCAAAAACACCACACATGCATTGATAGGGACATGCATAGCATTGTGTAGTGTAGTGGCAGAGTGTAGCAGTGGTATGGTGTGTCATCAGTGATTAGCATTGCTGATTAAACTAGAAAATCCCTTTCTTAATCCAGAACTGTGTCAACATGCTGCCTCTTCGTTCTAGGATGGAGACAATCAATGGAACCATGGTGAAAATAATTCAGCTAGAGAACAAACTAAGGATGCTGAAGGTATATTTCAGGTTTTTTTTGTTTCTCTCTCACCACAATCTTCTTGTTTGCTTTTCCCTATCCTCTGTTTTCTCTCTTCTTTTGTTATAATCAGTTTTGCAGGTTCAAAAGGCGAACTGTTATTGTAGCTTTGACCAAGTGAAGGGTATGCTGCTATGTCCACACATCGATTACTGATAAAGTTAACAAATCTGTAAAATACTGCATTCGGTAGCTCATCTTGGTCTTTGACCTTGGACCTTTGTAGCAGATGAACCATTTAAGGGAAAGAGGACATCCTGTTTCAAGATGAGTGAGGATTTTGCAGATAATCAATGAGATTTTGAAGATAACAGGACAGCTGAGTCACTGTCCATCTTCCTCCACAGGCTGAATAATATCCTATTTAAACTGTTAAATCTTAATTCTGCCAATCCTGAACTCTGAACATTTATTCGAGCAAACAATTGGGCAATTGGGTTTGCTCAATTTGTTTTGCTGCTTAAAGAACTAAATCCACAAACTCCATTTTGCACATTTTATGATAGTTAATGTAAAATATGTACTTTTATCGGACTTAAACTATTGGTTGTGACACTGATAAATGATAATTGACTTAAATGATGAATGATGATACTGAAGATGCTGATGTCAACAGGTTCCCCACAGGGTGATTTAAACATGGTCAGGAATTACCTGTGATGCTCGTCACATACAGTAGCCTCAAGATTCAAATGGTCAACCTACTTAACCTTAGCAATGCACTTTTGACAATGTGTGACTGTTTCTGAGAAACAGCTAATGATTCAGATGAAAACAGCGCTGGTCATGCAAAGTTGGCCGGATGGTAAGATAACACAATATTTCCCGCACAGAAAAGTCTGCGAGAAAAATGGGTGGAACTGCGAGCAGTGACCTTACAGGAACAACGCCTTATCCGGGGTGAGTGGGGTTTTTTATTTTTAAAACCATAGCATCGCCTTTATCATTTTCACTGCGTCTATTCTGAAGTGGACACAAAAGTCGGTTAGGCCATCATAGAATTTTATATGTCTCTGGAAAAGAAGATGATCTGAAAATTATGAACATTTTGAAACATATAAACATTCACATACATTAAAGAATAAGAAACTTATTTTATCGAATTTAGTTAGAAAATGTTGCCGCCTGTTATTATTTGGTTATAATTGACATAAGAACTTTCCTGTTTCTCCAGGAAACCTCAACGACACCCTGCCTTTCCCCAGTTTGGACATGTCCGTTTCTTTCAGCTTGCCCATGAGTGAGCGTTGCTCCAGTGACGGCAGCTGTGGGAGCATTATGGCAGTGGAGAGTGAGGAGGGTGCCCCCCTGCCCTACATTTCTGAGGACCTGAGTCCTTCTAGCTCCAGTCATACATCTGCCACTGGCGAAGACTGCTTCTCCCCCAGTGACTTTACCCCTAGGGGCCTCCTTTACCCACATGGCCATACGTGCAGTGTAAGCCTAGCTGGCAGCACTGGGTCCCCATCTCTCTCACCCTCCCCCTCCAGGGATGTCAATAGGGCCTCCTCACCTTTTGAGACACTACCCTGGAAGTCTCGACAAACAAGTGTCAGGAAACGGATTATGAAATTAATCCTTGGAAACAACTGCTCGCTGAAGAAAGAAGAGAGCCACTGACCCATGGCCACACGATCCCTCCATGACATGATTCATCACGCAAGCATTACTGAGGCTTCAAAAATGATATGTATAATGTAGATTGTGTTTAAATATTTACCTCACAAAAAAAAAACACAGGGTAAAAGGCCAAGAGGGACGGAAACATTATTAATTTTATTTGTCTTATTTTTGTTACAATTAAGTGGCATTCACTATTAGCCAACATTAACGCTCAGAATCTGGGTAAACTATGCTCGGTCAAAGCAACACAATTCTAGTGTACTCATTAATTCAAAAATTAAAGTTGTTTCTCATGTAATTGTTATTTAAAACTTTCTGAAAATAATTCTGTTCTCCACTGAATGTATCCTAAGGGAATAACAACATTACTTCTCTCACATTGTATTGGCTTTTTTGACAAATTGCTGCAGTTAGATATTGAGTATTGTTATGTTGTGGGGGCACTTTGTAAAGTGAGTGTTTCATTCATTTTGTCAGAAAGGCTGAATGATGTGATTTGACTGCAGGGGCCCTTCAAGGCTTGTGTTGAAATCTTTATAAACCTCTGCGGATCCTACTCTTCTTTTTCTTGGATGTGAGTTCAACCTAGAATGTAAATTTAAATTATTTAAAAAAAAAAATAAAAAAAAAAAAAAAACATCATAAGACTTTAATTTTAAGAATTGCCTCAAGGGAAATCCAATAAAATTAATTACTTGTCTTTTCTTGCTTTAGTGTTTTTCTTTTGTTGCAAGGAGTGTGAAAATTGTGCAGAGGACACCAGGTGCATTTGAAGCGTAGAGAACATGTTACTCTTCCGCTTTATCTCCTGCACTCAGGGATATGTGATAATTTGGCAAGCGAGAGAAAGTGAAGTAGAATTGGCATTAGTGACTAATGGAACACTCACAGTAAAAGTAGCAGTTTTAAACAGAACCACATGAGAAATGTTGAAAACAGGATGTGGTAAGTGAAAAAGGTTCAGCATTTTCTCTTTCACCATTTTCTGGGCCAAAGCAAGTATAGTGTATAGGTTTTTGCTACAACTCCTCGACGGAGTGACCATTTTAGTTCCCTGAAGGGTCAGTGACCATGTATGAAGAAAACTGAACCAGCCTCTGCAGTGTTGCATATAGAGTTTATCAATTTAATCATTCATTATGAATGAAACATGCATATGCTAAAGTATTATTTTTGAGTATTGCTGAAAATAGTTATTCATACACCGATCAGCCACAACATTAAAACCACCTGCCTAATATTGTGTAGGTCCCCCTCGTGCCACCAAAACAGCTCTGACCCGTCGAGAGTTTTTAAAATCATGTGGAAATAATTCACCCTCTAACAATATCTTAGCTTTTTATAGCCCTGTAGCAACTAATAATGTAATAAACTACCAATAGTGTAATAACTCCCAATAATGTAATCCATTTCAAATTTTTTATGTAATAAAAACCAATAATGACCAATAATAAGTAGTAGTAGTAGTAGTGTACTTTATTGACCCCCAGGGGGAATTTGCACTGTTGCAGCATCAAAGACAACAAAGTAATACAATCAGATACAAATTTACAGTAGATACAAAATATCAGATACAAATATATACAGAAATCCAAATATACCAGAGGACACCTTCAGAGATGGAGTCCATGCCTCGACAGGTCAGAGTTGTTTTGGCGGCACGAGGGGGACCCACACAATATTAGGTAGGTGATTTTAATGTTGTGGCTGATCGGTGTATAAATAATTAAATGACAAAATAAATTATTGTTCCTCAAGAAAACTACTACACGTTGAAAAATGTTCTAGGTAACTTCTGGCTGCTTCTGTCTTTTGCTCATGAGTGATCTCTCATCTGTCTGCAATCGATTTTCATTGTGTAGCAGGAGTAAGTGTGGTTCTGTGTTTGTTTAGGGGCATCAGTCCTAATAATGGTATTAAGAACAATTATTTCCCCAGAGGAGGGCCCTTTCCTTTTTTTCTACTGTGAGTAATTCGTGTCTGTTGTCGACATGGTGTACTGGGCCTCAGAGGGCTGTGGGTATGATAATGATGTGAATCATATGCTATGGCCTTTGCAAACACCAGATCTCAACCCAGTTGAACACCAATGGGAAATTTTGGACCAACGTGTTAGATTTTCATATGTTCTAGTTCAGGTTCATACTAATTATTCACAGTAACAGTTCATTCAATAATAGCCAATGAATTAATTGCTTTACAAACATATTGTAATGCTGTGACTGGGGTTATGGACTCTGGGACTGTGGGGGGGGGGGGTGAATTGGTATTGTGTTACTGGGGGAGTTATGAGGGAGATGCAGCACAGGGAACGCCCTGCACACCCCAGACCTCCCTGAATGGGGCCCAGCATGAGCCCCAGATGCAGACCTTTTGGAACTGTGGTAAGAAGGGACACATCCAGTACCGCTGCCCTGCTGCCCTTAACCCCGCCTCCCACACAACCCAGTCCCTCCCAGGAAACGAGCCAGGAGCGACGTAGAGGGGAGTGTCGCCACCCCAGTCCCAGGATCTCCCCCACTCCTATATGTTGCAAATAACTGTTTGAGGGAAGTTTGTTCACTGATCCCCTTCCAGCTGGCGCAGGGTTGCCGTCTTCCTGTGGAAATTGAGGGTAATGCAGTGCAGGCCTTAGTAGATACTGGTTCTACCATCACGCTCATTCAGCCCGGGCTCCTGAAGGATAACCAGCCCTTATCCCCCACCAAACTCCACCTGATTACTGTTACTGGTGAACGAGCTCCGGTGCTGGGGGGTTGTCTAGTCAACATTAGGGTAGGTGCAAACAACATAAACCATGATATTTGGGTTGCAGATATCCCGGAGCCATGTCTCCTGGGGCTCCTGGAGTTAGACTTGGGCTGAGGCATAGTGTCATTGATGGGCGAACCACCCTGCCCCCTGAGCTACAGCTTGCGGCTGCTTGAGACCTCCCCTGGCAACAATCAGGGCGGGGCAGTAGATTCGCCAGACACAACACTGACCCCCACTCCCACCATTCCTGCCTCCGTGCTGTCTCCCCCCCCACCCCCCCAGGTGACCAGCAGCCAGGAGCTCCACAGCGTTGGAGGACGACCCTGGAGGATGTGGATGTGCCTTCGACCGTGGTTCAGCTGAACTCCCCACCACTTCAGCCGGTCGCCGGCCTCCAACCGAAACTGCACCAAGCTCTCAAGAGGCAGCGCGTCCCTGATGCCGGTGAGCATGTGGTCAACAACGTGATAGTAGGAGCGAGCCCAACAGTGGAGGAGACGATTTAGAAGATTATGGAGCAGAATAGCGAAGGGCTGACAGACCAGCAGCAGAGACGTCTCTGGGAAGTACTGTACGAACATCCGGACATCTTTTGCCACATCTCCCACAAACCTTGGCTGCACACACCTACTGGAACATCACATCGACACCGGGACGGCCCGCACCATCCGCTAGCGCCCCCGCCGGATACCGGTAAAGAGACAGGCAGCGGTGCGGCAGTGCTTGGCAGGAATGCAGGCAGCAGGGGTCATAGAACCATCAGACAGCCCCTGGTTGTCCCCAGCTGTAATGGTGCCTAAAAAGGACTCGTCGCTGAGGTTCTGTGTTGACATGCTTCCCTGAACAACGTCACGGTGAAGGACGCGTACCCCTTGCCCCAAATCGACGAGGCCCTAGACAAAGTTAGGGGGTCTTCATGGTTCTCCACCCTCGACCTTAAGAGCGGCTACTGGCAGGTGCTCTGTCAAGCCCCCGTCCTGACAGCACCTGATGTAGCAGGAGAGCTGGTTTTGGACACTGATGCCAGCAGTGAGGGCCTGGGCGCGGTTCTGGCTCAGGTTACTCCCAATGGGGAACGGGTTATCGCCTATTACAGCAGGGCTCTCTCGAAATCTGAACGTAATTATTGCGTTACTCGTCGGGAGTTACTCGCTGTGGTGAGTCAACCATTTCAGGTACTACTTGTGTGGCCTGAAGTTCGAGATCCGCATGGACCATGCCTCCCTGAAGTGGCTGCTGTCGTTCCGCGAACCCCAAGGGCAGGTGGCTAGGTGGATCGAGCAGCTACAGGAATTTAACTTTAGTATTGCCCATCGGAAGGGGGGAAGTCACACCAATGCGAATGGGCTGTTGAGGCGGCCATGTAGGCCCGAATATAGCCAGTGTAGCCGTGCTGAGGCACAGGAGATGGAAGCTGCGAAGCCATAGGGAGAGAAATGCATGGTGCTCCGGTTAGATGACTCGACCGATTGGGCTAGGGACCCCGAGCTGCAGAAGATTCTCCACTGGCTGGAAGGGGGGAGGAAACCTGAATGGGCTGAGGTGGCTGCGGAGGGTCCAGTAGTGAAGGGCTTATGGGCACAGTGCGATGGCCTGAGCCTCCGAGATGGAGTGCTGTGGAGAAGATGGAAGGAGCCAGCCACGGGAAGGGACCGGTGGCAGGTGGTGATCCCCAAGAGCCGGCAGACGGATGTGTTGGAGTCCAGTCACGGCCAGCTGGGAGTGGGACATTTTGAGGTTAATAAAACATTGCACCGGGTCCGCCAGTCTTTCTACTGGGCCACCTGCCAGCTTGACGTAAAGGTATTCTGTCGGCAATGTGACCCATGCACGGCCCGCAAAGGTCCGGCTGGCCAAAGCAGGGCTCCACTCCAGCAGTATCGTGTCGGGGCTCCAATGGAACGGATCGCTGTTGACATTTCAGGGCCATTCCCCCGCACGCCCCGGGGCAACCACTTCGTAATAGTCGCTATGGGATATTTTATCTAAATGGCCGGAGGCCTATGTCGTACCCGACCAGGAGGCAGCGACGGTGTGCGAGGTGCTTATCGAGGGGATGTTTAGCAGATTCAGGGTCCCAGCAGAGTTGCACTCCGACCAGGGACGCAATTTTGAATCAGCTGTTTGCAGAAATGTGCAAGCAATTGTCGATCTTCAAGACGCGTACCACTCCACTAAGACCACAGAGTGACGGCCTAGTGGAGCGGTTTAACAGGACTGTTGGGGCGCAGCTGGCAGTGGTAGTCAGTAAGGACCAGAAGGATTGGGACCTGAAGCCTCCCCTCATCCTGTTAGCCTATAGGACGGCCACACAAGAGACCACAGGCTGTACGCCTGCCCTGTTAATGTTTGGCTGGGAGCTCAGGACGCTGCCTTCTCTCACATTTGGCCAACCTCTGGACACACCGTCCGTGCCTGCAGGTCCTGAGTACGCCGATCAGCTGAGAGTGCGGTTAGAAGCAGCACACACCTTCGCCAGGGAGCAATCAGAGTCAGCAGGGGCACGACAGAAAAGAGCATACAACCAGCACACCAAGGGGACACACTTCAAGGCTGGCGACCTGGTGTAGGTTTACGGACCCAAAAGGACAAAGGGGAGGTCCCCTAAGCTGCAGAGTGCCTGGGTGGGACCCTGTGCGGTCCTGGGGTGACTTGGTGAAGTTGTCTACAGAGTGAGGCTTGCTCCATGAGGACGCACTGTGGTGTTGCACCGCGATTGGTTGGCACCTTACCGGGGTGCAGCTCAGCCCTCCTCCGGATGACCCCCCTCACCGGGCATGCCCTTCCAACACTGGGGGTCCCCAAGAAGGGCAGTCAGCCCTGCGTTCCAGTCCCCGGGAACCAGATGCCGGGTCGCCCTGTCAACCTGGAGTGGGAGAGGTGGTCACACCAATGGGCGCAGTCGTCCATCCCATAGGGGTGCCACAGCCTCTCAGAACACACAGGAGGCCACAGCGTTTTCAGGATTTCGACATGGAGCCGTCGAGGAGTCGTGGGGGGGGGGGCAGTGTAACGTGTGTTACTGGGGGAGTTATGAGGGAGATGCTGCTGCAGGGGTAAATGGCTAGTAGTATGCGGGTGGGTCATTTTTGTGTAAGGAAGGATTGCAGGCGGGAAAGTTTTGGGGGATGGACTAGTTCAGGTTTTTGGCTCAGGCTGAGAGAATTTGCACTAGAGGGATAGCACGGCATTCTCAACCTCGGGTTAGTTGTGAGCCATTTTGGAAGGCAATAAAACCGGGCCAGTTGGCTATCAAAGCAAGTTCGGTCTCGCTATTCCCTTATTTGGCTGTTTAGTTGCTGCCACTTGCCACAATATTTTCAAATACATTTTTATTGAACATTTTTCTTGTGATCACATACAAACATATTAAATAGAAATACAGAAAATAGATATATTGAGAAGCATGAACAACATACAATGACTAATTCAACAAATAATGATGGTAAACAATAACACAATAAGGAAATAATAAAAAACAGTAGATAAACAGTAGATTAAACAAAAAACATACAACCAACCAAAAAAAAGGCAGAATGGGGGCTTGGGGCTGATTGGGTAATTATTACTTTTATACTGCTTCTTTGTGTATGTGCCTGATTTCGGGTCATTCCTATTTCCCAGGGTCCTATATTCCCCAGATTTATATGGCACATAATGGGAACATGACCAAGGGTCCTATGTTCCCCAGCTCTACATATGTGCTCTCCCAGGGTCCTATGTTCCCAGGGTCCTATGTTCCCAAGGTCCTATGTTCCCAGGGTCCTATGTTCCCCAGCTCTATATAGCACATAATGGGGTTTTCTTGTGTTTATATAGCTGTTTTGAAGCCTTGTTCCAATAAAAAAAAACAGGATAATATTTCTGAAATATTTAAACTTGAAACGGGTCAAATTTGACCCGAACACAATAGGAGGGTTACTGTGTGTTAACAGAATATTGAACTGGGGAACACAGGACCCTGGGAACATACGACCCTGGGAACATAGGACCTTGGGAGCTTAGGACCCTGGGAACATAGGATCCTGGGAACATAGATACGCTCCCCTGTATGGGCAGGGATGTAGCCTTTACCTATATTTCTATGGCTTATATTGTGCGTGTAGTTGTATGGAGGGCTCAAGCCTAGGTGATAATAGTGGGGGTGGTGAGGGTTCAGCTCTCCCTTACAATGCAAATAAATAGAAGCTATGTATTGCGCTAAGGAGCTGTGAGCTTTTCCTTGTTTGAATGGACTGTCAATAAATTGAGCCAGTGTTCAATCGATAGTTTGGTTCTGTCTTTCCAATTCAATAGGATTACTTTATTAGCTGTTGTTAGTTCTTTCGGAATGGATTAATGTCAATGGTTGAGAGGTCCACAAGGTGGCGTAAAGATGGTGTCATTGGAATGCTGAGGTCCAGAATAAAGGACATATGGCAAGTGGAAAAGATCTGTGATTTTGAAAGAGGGTTCATTATTGGGGCTTTATCTTTCATACCAGGAATCAATTTGGTTGCTCTTCTTTGAACTTCTTCCAGAGCTTCTATATCTTTCATATAGTACGGTCCCCAGAAATGCACACAATACTCTAAGTGTGGTCTAACAATGTATTGTATAAGATAAGTATAACTTCCTTGGATTTATACTCAATATTTTTGGCTTCATACAACGGCTTGGCTGAATACTCAATTCTGATTGGTCCAAAGGTGTGCATTCATTCTCAGTAAACGGACACCTCTGCCTTTTAACAGTTCTAAAATCAATGTGCTACAAAATCCAGCAATCTAAGGCGGTTAAGCAACAATGTCATTCTTTCAATTTTGAATTATTGTTACATCCCCTCCCCTTCTCAATGTCCAATTTCAAAATTGATGGCAATGTTGAATCACGGTTCTAGTTACTGTAGCTAGCTTCACTTAGGGTTGCCAAGCATCCCACAAAATACGGAATTGTCCCTTATTTGGATAGTAGAATAGGCATTCCATATTTAATTCATGGCTACAGGACGCATTTTCTTCCATATCTTTGTGAATTATTGATTTAATAGTAACTGCTGTTTTGAATATAAATCAATAATTAGCTAGTTAGCTAGCCGGGATAACAAGCATGCCGTGAGACCATTTTGACCTAAAACCCAGCTGAATTTTAATATTAGCTAGGTGACAAGTGACGGCGAACATAAATTTAGCTGGCATTCAAACCCGGTGTCAGAGGGTCGTAGAAAGACACTATGTATGCGATCTATCTAGGTCGTCCTCAGACGAGCCCTCCAGCGGCGTTTCCAGTCATCTCGATCCTTCATGCATCTGGCTAGCTCGCCAGTATTTTCCGCCCCTGCATCTTCCTTTAGTACGTCCACGTACGTTGTTGTGGGACGCCCTCATGATGGATGCCCGTGTGTTGGCTCCCACAGCACCAGTTTGCTGGCTGGGAGCTCCCGGTGTCTCTGGCAGTGACCGACCAGCCTCACTGCACTGCGTGACTACACCATTTTAAAAAGCAAGACAGAGCTATGGAGATTAATTTGATTGAGTTATGGTTCCATGTGATTTTCTTAAATGATGTAATGACAAAAATGACAAAAATTGGTGCTAATTGTATGGCATAAAATGAAAAGGAACTATTTTAAACTGATATAATCATTGTTTTCATTGAACTACCAACCAGAGTTTTGCATGACAACGGTCCAAATAGAACAATCAACGAGTATTGCTTGAAAACGGTAAAACCATATGCCCAAAGAGCCACAGAAGAAAATGTCAGTTTCAGCTCATTAAGTCCATAAAAATCAACATGAAAGTAACCGTATATAGTCATTGTGGGTAACACACATTTTATGTAAGGAATAAACTATGATGGGCTGTCCCGTTAATGAAAAATAACGTACTTCGGGGGTAGTTAATTGACCTCGGCTTCGCCTCGGCCGCATCACCTCCCCCATTGTACATTATTTTCCAATAACGGGGCAGCCCATCGTGGTTTATTCCTTACATAAAATGTACATGTTTATACATATGCTCTGTATATGTATGTATTTTCTTTAATTAAATGCTTGTGAGTTCCCATGTATGGGTGGGCGAAGGTGGGATGGGTGAGCTTCTGAGGGAGCATTTAATGGGGGAATTACTTCATTTTGTGTTTTGTTAACATCTGATGTAAATTCTGGTCCCACCTATGTGAGGTATCTACTATGGCATGACATGAAAATGAACCCAGGCACAAATCTTTCATTTGAATTGCCACTGAGGAAATATAAGAGGCAAAATCACACACTTTGAATGATAAACCTGCATTACGCCACAAAAAACACAGAGAAATCTTGGCAAATTGAGGTGAGATTGAGAAATTTCGAAATTGAGGCGTTGGTTGCAGAGACAACTTGAAAGATTACTTTGCTATGGAGTGTCTTATCAACGTGTCTTACCGGTGAATAAAGCGGTGCTATGGGAAGACATCACAAATAAAGTAAATGCAGTTGGATAGTGTGATGGTGTTGTGATAAGGAAGAAGTGATATGATCTCAGAAGGTGAACCAAAGCCCATCTTACCATGAATAGAGTGCCGCTCTCTTTATAATATGTGTGAATTATCTGATGCTCTAGCATTACTGAATTGAATTAAATCAAGATAGAAATGCTAGCTAGCCAGCCACTGGCTGGCTTGCTTACTTTGCTAGGGTTTCTTGGGTTGGGTTGCGTTCTTTCCATGCAAAAACACTGGCAATGCTGAAGTGTGTGGGGGACGGAAAGCCATTCAAGTTGCAGCCTCAGAGTCTACCGTCACAGCATAAAGACATACAAGCTAGAAAATGCATCAAGAGTTTGATCATAACAGTTCTTAAAATCTGACCAGCCTAATCAAGTGTAGTTTTTTCCAGTGGCGGGTCATGGGTGGTTCTGGGTACTTGGCCACCAGGTGCACCCAATTAGCTGTACAGTGTGACGATATTGTCACATTTGCTATTATAAAATGTACTGGACAATTGGCTGTATTATGGGGGATGTATTTCAAGTCACTATCATTCTGTTGCTGTCCCATGGATAGCAATACTTAAATTATAAAATGGATATTTCTGGTCCTGGATGCTGATTGGCCAATACTGCATTCCAGCCATGTTAAATGTTATGTTATGACATACCAGTTCATCTTACTGTGTTTCATATCAATGCGCATCTTCAGCGAGAGTTTGGGCCATTGAAAGCAACCAACATTATTGCATTATTGCACAACTTTCAGCATCAGGTAAGCTACATTTGAGAAAACCCTCGATAAAAATTACAATGAAACAAATCAGAACAATCATAAGTACAGATATAGCACTGCTTTTAATAACAAAACACAGTTAACACAACTGTCCGTGGATGATATCAAAACATTCTTCATTTTCTAATAACATGCTTACAAGGTGCATGAAAACAAAATCTAGACGAAAAGAAGTGTGTGACATCACCTTGTATCCATCTGCCATTGCTGCACCGCTGCAGTTCCACTTCACCTGCCTCCTGCTGTTTTTCTTCAGGCTAATGGAGACCTCATCACGTCCATCATCATGGTGTCCATCATCACCTTCAGGCATACCATCGCTCACAGCAGTGTTATACAGGATGCAGTGGATGACCACAACCCTACAAACATTCCCCGGTGGTGTCGAGACATCTCAACCTGGCTTGCCCAGGCAGCGGAACCAAGACTTCAGCTGGCCAAAGTGGCCCTCCTCTGTGTTCCTGATAATAATGTGGACCTCATACCTTGTCTCAGTTGCTGTGGTGGAGTTTAGAATAGGTGTCAGGATAAAGGGATGCAAGGGATATGCTTCATCAAATGTTGAAATATAAACATGGCACAGTGGTGGGCCAAATTGCACAGAAAATTGTACACATATTGGTTTAACTTACTCAACAACCAGCCACCCTCACACCAAACATTCTTCATCTACCTGAAAATTGCTGTGTTCCAAAAAATAAAGCTGTCGTGTGCGGACCCTGGGTACTTGGTGATGACATCAGTTATGTGACACTTTGCATTACATGCCACCGGGATATTCAATGAGAAAGTATGCATCAGGTTATGAATCTGATTTGGCCCTTTGCATCTCCTCAGGGGTACTCGGAAAGTAGATGTGCTGATGCTTCCTGCATATAAGCACTGTCATCATGGTGAACACGCAAAGTGACAAGGCGTGACTGGGAAATGACTGCAACCAGCAGCCACCGTGTGCTAAAAACTGCCCTAACTCAAAAAGTGAAGGGTGGACAGAAGTTTCGGGAGAGCTGGTATAGTGTGGCTTCTTCCCATAAAAGGCTCCAACGCAGACTTGATATTATTAAGGAGATGAAGTATAGCATGATTTGATAGCCAATATTTTTGTCTTATTTTATCCTCTAAATAATTGAAAAAGAGACACTCAAAATCCAAATGCTCTCTCTTTTTGATGATGTTTCTGGCTATGCATCTAGCAAACTACTATTGTAGCCATACTGTGTGCAAAGCAGTTATGCTTTTCTGGGGTGGAAAAATCCATGCACAATCAACAGATGTATTGCCTCTTGATACTGTAAGTAACCTCTGCCTCCAACTTCCATAATCCCTTCCCATTATTTTGCACTTCATTTTATGGACACCCAAAAATGCATATATTAGTAGGACAATTTGCAAAAAATCTGCACGTAGAACACACAGTTTTTCAGTCGCAAAGCTCCTTTGCACAGTCTTAGATCAGAAAACAATGTTTTTACACTGACAATTCAATGTGCACTGGCACAAACATTTAGTAGATCTGGATGATAGTGTTCAAGTTGAGATAGGTTATCCTTTATTTGTTGGCATGGTGATATGTTCATTTGTGGTAGAAAAAAGCGTGTATATCTGGGAAAGTAATTTCTTCCTACCGAGGAGCTGTAGTTCCATGAATAATGATGGTTGATTAAAATTGACATATTGATCCACTTTGGTATTAGAGTTTTAAGGTTAAATTGTTCTTGTAACTGGTCAAATGTCACAAACTGGCCATCCTTAAAGAGGTTTTACAATTGTGTAATTCATAATATTTCCAGATAGAATATGAGTGATTTGTTATTCATTTAAAGCATAGGGTTATGTCTGAGTTCAGGGCCGGCCCGTGGCATAAACGGTCTATGCGGTTGTTTAGGGCCACAACCGCTGGGGGGGGCCACACGATCCAATGTTTTTCTTAGGTATCTTTTATAGCCAGACTAGAATTCTGAGGATATTCTGTGCCTAACCATAAAGTGCATTGTACCATCTAGTACCATACATACCGCAGAATGGAAATAAAATAGAGGAAGAAGCCAGGTGCTTCTAAACCTTGACAAGTTTTCTAATTTGCAGAACCACTGTTGGAGTGAATGGTGTTATGTTAAAATAAGTAGTTGATTTTTGGTAGGATGTTCATTTTCAATTTTGAGAGTCATGTTATTAAGAAGTGTGGTTGTTTTTTCCTTGCTAGGTAGTCTTGGAGTGTTTTCAGCAGGTTGTACCTTGAAATCTCTGTTATAGGTAACATGTAATCTTGTGCTCTACCTTTGTTTGTTCAAACATATCAATATATTACATACAATCCATACATTTTTCCCGGATCAAAGTATTTTCTAGGCTGAACCAAGAAACATGATTCTGATTCTACTAATCAAGGTGACTAGCAAAGACTCTCGTGATTGATTAGTAGAATCAGGTGTGTTACTGCTTTGTTGAAACAAAAGCCAACACCCACTCTGGCCCTTTCTGGATAAGATTTGGACGCCTGCTCTAAGGCATATAACTTCCAAATAGATTCACATGACACCACAAAACTTGCTGATCAAGGGGCAAGAAAGAACTGCTTTACTTTTCACACCAATTGGTTAAAGCGGGGTGTGGTGGTGGTGGTAATGATTTCTCATGAAATGGCATGTAACCTCCAAAGGGATTCACCTAATACCTCAACACTTTGTGGAATAGTTGGTCAAGGGGTAAAGAACTGATTACCTTTTCACACTAATTGCTCAAAGTGGGCTGTGGCAGCAGGTGCAACTACTCACAAAAATACAACTTTTGAATGGATTTACATCACCATGGAATTTTTTGTGCCTATCAGCAGAAGGTGCTGGAGAGCTCATTTCCAGCCACTTGCATGCATGCATCTCCATAGAAGAAATGATTAACTTCTGGTGAATAACCGGCATGTGGAATAGGTATATTTGGTAATTGCACAGTGTTGGCAGAGGTATTTGGAAATTCAGACTGGATTATATAGGACAAATCATAATTTCAGTAATGCACCACATACATTTTTCTCATATGACAATTAGTGACTGTGGTATGTTTGGAATATATAAAATAACAGTGATTTAAAAAATATATTTATTTGTTCATATTATTAGTTCTATAGTGCCATTGTGTCTCTTGATTTGTCCAATTATTATGGGTTGGCGTCATGTTTTATGAGAGAAAAACATTCCATGTTTTACTGCCGCCACAAATTCTTTTGTTGCAACTTTGATTATGCAACATTTGGAGGAATTTGTCTGTAGATGTTGTTTGTCAAGTTTCATGTAAATCTGACTAATGTGAGAAGGGGGGGTATTTTGAGTTCCCTAGGACAAACGAAGCAGGACTTCTGAATTTAGAATTCTTGAAAATGAAAGACTACTATAGTGCCACCATATGACAAATAGGCACCATATTTAGTTAGTGGTGGTTGGGAGGTACTCTATCAGTGTACCAAGTGCATGTGAATCAACCAGATGAAAGTGGGGAAAGTAGCATATGAACAAACAAAATCCAAAATGGCAGCCAATTCAAAATGCTGGAGACCAAAATTTCTGTAGCACTACCAAGAAGAGCAACCGTTTGAAGTAGCCCTCTATCAATGAGTCAAGTTTTGTAAAATGAGACCAGTTTTGCCAGATAAAGCGATGGAAGATACCATAATAGCATTCAACAGTGTGCCTTGCACCTGTGTTACTTGATTCCAGTGATAATTGTGTTTTTTGGGTGAACTGTGATGTATGTTACATGAAATTTGCTAAACAAAAAAACTTTTGTAAAGCATTTATCCCATTTCTCCCCAATCTGGAATGCCAATAAATATTTTTCAGTGAACATTGCCATAACCTCTGTTATCGATCTAGTGGAGCACAGTGTGTGCTCTCCTCTGAAACATGATGTGAGCTGCTGCTTCTTAGTACACCACAGTTTGCTGGCTTACTGAGACATGAGTCAGAGAAGGACACTTTGTGTGCTGCTTAATAGGTAGACTTCTTGGTGCTCAGTTGACTAACTGCAACCCTCCCATTCCTGGGTGACAGTAGAGCCAATTGTGTGTTGCCCTGTGGTACTGCTGGCGACAGGCATCACTGGTGCAGTCCAGAATCAATACCAGATTGTGGGGTCCTTTCATACACTATTAACAGTGTCTTAACAGGATGACCCTCTCAGCAGCCCTTCGATCGATCTTTTATTTTCAACTTAAGTCTTATTTCTCCCAAAATGCAATGCTAAATTTGTGTGGGTTTGTGCATATTGGCTGTCTCCTCCTATAACCTTATATTATTCTAGAATTAAATTACTCTACATATGAATTTGAACTCCTCAACTGTTGCCTCATATTAAGAGTAAATGTTTGGTTCCAGCTCTGGTGCACAATAGGAAATCTCAAAGGGAATTCTCATATTTAAAAGTCAATCTTTCTGCAGTCAACATGCATTATTAAATCATCCATATGGATGACTCAGTGTGTATATCTGTGATGGATTTCAGTTTGAGCATTCTGGTTTATGGAGCTATGCACAAACAGAAGTAAACTTGCAAGAGAATGTTAATCTGGCCACATAATGTCTCAGAGGAAAGGTGGTCGCTTAAGAAGGATTAAAGAATTAGGACAAACAGTCCTTTTGTTGAGGCCAGCAGACAAAAGGCTATTTATTGACCCAACACAATACCTCCGTTCTTCAGCAAGCCAATGTGCTTAAAGCATTACATCGCGAACCAGCACAGAGGACTGCCAGTCTCACACTGTTCATTTATCAAAATGCAAGATGTCCCTTCCCTTGTAATCCAATGGGATAATTGTGACCAATTAAATGGTTTTGATTGGAGAACTGGAATGGCAGTGAGCTTTGGCAGGCTAGGGACCTATTGACTTGTTTGTTTGTTCAGCCCACCATTTCAGGACTTGAAATGGGTGGGGAGCAGACTCAAGCGAGGACGTCAAAAAACACGTACTTCTGTATGTAGACAAAGGAGAGAAAAAGCAAGACTGAGAAGCAGGGAATCACAGCCCACAACTGCCACAAATATGGCTGAGAGGACTGATGCAACCCTGCTGGACCTGGTAGGAAGTGCATCATTGACTGGAGCTGTGGAGGTCATTGGCGGGGAAAGAGACACCCAGACCCTAGTGGATGTGGTGGATGCCACCACTGACGTTCTGGAGGAAGATGACGACAATGATTCAGTTTTTTACAATAGGGAAACTGCATTGCCAGGCATCTGCAAAGAGGGCATGAGAGGGGCTGATCTCATTTCCTGCCCTCTAATGGCCTCGCTGGTGCTAGGGCCTAATGATGCAGACACCAGTGAGGCTGTCACAAAGCCTGCCAGAAACCCCAGCCCCTTGGAGTCTGAAGATCCGCTTGGTGCCAGCTATGGCAGCGCCGACCCCCTTTCTGACCAGAGCAGAGCTGTGCAGTCTGAGGACAAGGGCACTCCCCTGAATCTGATGGAATCAGAACCTCAAACTGAACCCCAAGAGGGTTCTTGCCTACCCACTGCCCAAAATCCAGGAGGAACTGAAATAAAAAGCTCAGCAGGTTCGTCTGGACTGGAGTTGGACAGAAAAAAAGGTAAGGAGATGCCTTTCATTGCATCTTTAACTGAGGAATAAAATAACTGAAAAGTAAGTGGGGGAATATGTAACTAAAAAGTAAGTGGGGAATAAAAGGATAGTAATTTGCTACGTCCTTTCATGGTGATTGCTTTCTACAACAACAGGGCATTTGATCAGGACTTGCACACAGCTGTTAGATGTGACAAATGAGGCTTGATATCGCAATAGCCTGGATATGACTCATGTTCATTTGTATCTTTACTCAACTAAGTTAAATTTGTCCTGGAAATTCATAGTTACCAGTATAACTGAGAACTGCGCTTGCTCCACATTTTCGTTATATTATTGACTTACTTAACATCTAAGAATACAAAAATCCTTTAACCTTCCAGTATATACTGTATTTTAATTAGCAAGAAAATAATTGGTATAGGATGGCATATAGCCAACAACCACTTCAGTGTATTGTTGTTTATGCTTTCACTCCTCTGTGATGCCATATCCTATAAACATAATGTTATAATATTTTCATTTGTAATATTAATAAAGAAATTAGTAGAAAATAGTAATATTCTGCATAATCAGCTTTACAGTATAGCACATTTCTGTGGCACCTTACTGTAGATAACCCAATTATTGAGTGAAACAACAGTAATGTTGTTTTTCAAATTGCCTGGGATTCAAGCCATCAGAAAACCAAATTAAAATTCCACAGACTTGTTACTGCTCCTCTGGTAAATATTGTCCAGTTCAGATAGAGGCTATGCTGCTTTTACTACAAAATGGAGCAAGCAAAGGACTGTAAATAATCCCTTGATGTTTAGATATTAAATTATAACAGTGAAGCTTCTTTAAATAAATTAAATGGTGACTTGTATTGAGAACTGAAGGCTGATTGCTGCTGCAAGCTAACACTGCTGCCTGGTCACTCCTGCATTAGGGAGAGACGAAGTGACATCAGTGTCGCAGATGGCACAGGAAGTGACGCCGCTGGCTGCCTCAGTACCCGTGCTTGAGAAGGAGGAAGGTCAGGTGAATGGGGATGAAAAGGCCCCAGCAGAGGGGCCCAGCGAGGAGCTCATGAGTGAGAGCCAGGATGAGCTGGAGGAGGATGAGGAGGGGGAGGAGGAAGAGGTGACTGAAGGTGTGCAGCAGGAGAGCAGCTCAGAGGGCTCTCAGAGCTCACAGGGAGCCAGCCCAAGGTGCAGTGTCCAGTCCTCTGGAGAGATGTCCCCTGGGGGCAGCCAGAAATCATCCACGAGCCGCCACAGCAACTCCAAGTACAACACCGTCTCTTACCGTAAGATCCGCAAAGGAAACACGAAGCAAAGGATCGATGAGTTTGAGTCCATGATGCACTTGTAAAAAGGCACATTACTGGTCAAATGAGTTGTGTAGCCTTCACCAGCCAGAGAAGAGAAGAAAGTGTTAAACTTCAAATCATCATTAAAAATGTCAATATTTATGCCACAAACTGGAATGTTACACTATTAGATTTCATAAGCTTTGTGTTCCTTCATAAGTTTCAGATTTTTAATACTGCTCACACTTAATGGTGATGTCACACACAGAAGCAGTAGATTGTGACATCTTTTGCGTTAGTTGATTCTTACCGCATGGTTTTACATCTTAAATAAAAATACATATATTTTCACCTCTGCTTGAAACTGGTTCAAAATGCAAATTGTAACAATAGTCAAACTTGGAGAATAAATAAAGGGAGTGGGAATTAAATTATTTTACTAACGTTATAACTAAACCGATGAAAACATTGGTAGTGGTTATATCAATAAAATGAAATTGTATGTTTGTATTGTAGCAATTATATACGCTTGCAGAAGTTGTAACAAGTTAGTTGAGTCTATTGGTCATAAAAGACAATGTTGATCTACTGGATTGTTTTACTTCTGAAAGCAATGTCTCACTAAGAAAATTATTGGACTGACATGGGTTGAAGTGGCTGTTTTGTTTACCTTTAACAGATTTATAATTTGTTTTAAGTTTGTTTTTAGTGATTATGCTACACAGGGCTTTAGTTATAACAGAGTATGATTCTGTTATCCTAATACTATACACTCTCCTTTCAATGAAACTTATTTACATTAAACTAGGCATGGAAGCACTTGTAAAAAAGTTGCAGGCACCATAGGTTTATGTAGAAGTCAAAATACATCTGCAAGAAGCAATGGCTGGGAATCAAAGACAACATGTCATGTTGTCATGAAAAATCAGGACTGGTGTCAAAAGTGCGATCAATAAAGTATGTTAGAAGTGTAATGCTTTGCATGCATATAGTTCATTTAAAACAATGTTTTTGTAAATTAAGGAAAATAAATACTGCAGCATTGCTGTCATGTGACCAACAATCACTGAAATTGTTTGGGATTTGATAAACCTGAAAAAATGTAAAGTTTCATCAATTTCTGATTTGTAGTCATCATCTTTCCCTTCACAATTTGAAATTAACACAAATTAGAGGTAAATACTAAATTTGAAATTAACCTTATTTATGGTTCTAAATATTTTTAAATGTTTAAAATGTTTGGTTTTCATTGGAATGCTATTCAGATGGTGCACTATGAGCACACACCTACATTGCCGACAAATTTGATTAATTTCATTTTTATTTGTAAATGAGATTACACCAGTTCATATTTACGTAAGCTTTTTGGAATCAAATGGACTTTGGTATGATCATAAGGTCGAAACACAACTTATTTTAATATGGTTCAAGATCATGAGATCGATGGCAGGTTTGCTTGCTGTATTTTAGTTATTGATATTAATGTTAATTTTTTTGCAACATTATCACATTGAATATGATGTGGTGGCAAGATCTAGTGACCTTCTGAAAAAATGTTTTTGCGTTTATACTTATCTGAAAATATTTTGTAACCGGGCGGATTAATATTTGATTATTCAATTCAGTTATTTAATGTAGATACTTTTCCTGTGAAAATTCAAGAGCACGTAACAATCCAAAATAGTAAACCAAGGCAATGTAAATTGTAAAAATGTGCATTATGGCAGTAGGGATATACAGTGCACATAATATTTGGACAGTGAGAAGTTTTGTTTTTTTGACTCCAACACATTGGAATCAAAATGAAACAATGAATATGAGATTAAAGTACTGACAGTGAGCTAACATTTGAAGGAAATTAGATCCATATCAGGTGATCTGTGTAGGAATTACAGCCCTTTGAATACATAGTCCACCCAATTTTCAGGGAACAAAAGTAATTGGACAAATGGCAGCTCAGCTGATTCTTGGCCAGCTGTGTGACACTGCATCAGTTCATGCACAACTCACTAACTACATTAGTTCATGCACAAGAAAGGTTTAGAGTTGATTCTAGGTGTGACTTGCATTTGAAGTCTGTTGCTGTTGTCTCTCAACATGAGAACCAAAGAAGTGTCAGTAAAGTAGGCCATCATGAGACTTAAAATAAGAACAAATCGATCATAGACATAGCCAAAGCATTGGTTGTCAAACTGTTTGGTACATTTTAAAGAAGCAAGAACATACTGGTAAGCAATACCAAAGCAACCTGTGGTTGACTGAATTATGAAGAAAAACCCCTTTTCAACTATCAAACAGATCAAGAAAATTCTCCAGGATGTAGGCATAGATGTGTCAAATCCAATGTGCCAGAATATAGAGCCAAAACAACAATTGTGTCAACTGTGTAAATGCATATGAACTGCACTGTATGTCACTATATGCCACCAAATTTTAGGCCCACATTTTGGGAGTTTCTAAGAATACTGTGGATTTCATTTCATGTTTTAAAAGTGGAAAAAACTTTTAAAAAATTTATAAAAACAACGGCAATAACAAATAGTGTGCCTTGCCCATTGGTCCTTAGCCCTCTGATGCATTTTGCCTCCAGAACACCACTTTGCTTGTACGTAGGTTGTGACTCAAGGGGGAATTATCTCTAAATTCCAATGCAAGTGCAAGTTAAATACCACAAAGGCATATTGAAGAAAAGGTAGAAAGCAGACTACGCATTGTATTTATACCAGTCACATAAAAAAAAAGTTTGCGGATACATAAGAATAGTTGTGCCAAATAGGTACTTCAACATGTTTGCATGTTCCAGTTCTTGTTAACGAACAACTTTGCACATTAGCACTACCAAAGCACTATAAAAATAAATAAAGTTTTGCCCTAGTACTGGATTTAAGCCATAAATCAAAATTTGTTTTGGAGATGGTGGGGTGAGGGGCTTAATCCTAATAGCAGGAATTACATGGTTACAAATGGCTCAAAACATGGTCAATTCATGTATCATTTACAGTATCAGCTTTAGAATCCGTCCTCCATTATATTTATGTTTATATTTATTAAGGGATAAATATATTTATTAAGGAGGAAATCCTTCAACAGTCTATTCAATTCACTCCAGACGCAACATGTATCATGAATAAATATGACATGGTGCATTTCTTTCAGCAGAGATCAGAGGAAACCTGTTGATTTAACAAATATGTATGATATGTATACTATTTCTTCACAATGAACTGAGCAAAAGCTCATTCTGACTGTTTCAGTGCTGTCATACAATTTAAACCAATAACACTGCCACTATTGCCATGCATTATTTCTGTGATGAAAGAGAATATCTTGGGTCTATAGTTTTTCCATTCTGAATGGGATTTAGATCTGTCTTTCTTCACAAGAAAATATCAGACAAAGTCTTCTACTTTGTTACAGCTGTACTGAGTCTGAATTAGATCCTATGGACATAAGTCAAAACATTGAAATTACAGAGGGGAAATTGTAATATCAAAATTAGAAAGGGGTCATGTTTCACTGTAGCTAAATAATACAATGTGGGAATGTCAACAGTGTTTGACATAAAGGGCCAGGGCAAAATCTGACAATTTTCAGAAGACATCAAAGATAGCAGTTCATTCAAATGGACATGTACCTTATGGAAAGCAAAAATCAGAATATATGTATGTCTAAAAAGGACTCATGAGATCTGATTTACTTTAATTATATTATTGATTATTCACTTTAAGGATTTATAGCTATAAAATGAAATAGCTAATTTAAAAATAAAATTCCAGTAATATAAGCAACCATTTACGCAAGGGATTTGATTCTTGAAATTTCTCATAACTTCACTTTCAAATTTGACTCATTAACATTTCAGAGTTTTGAATTTTTCTCCTTCCCAAAGTTTTCATGCGTCACAGGTTCTACTGTGCATTTTCAAATATTTTCAAACATTGACAACAGCTCCCTCTAATGTTAGGTGTTCGTAATCTACATAAGAGTATGGCAAACCCATGGAGAAAAGCTTTACTCGTACATAAACTCACTCAATTTGTTAAAAGGTAATTTAAAAATGACCTGACTTTTATAACACGAAAACATTTTGCACTGTTTCACACAAAATATGTCTGTGTTTTTACTGATATATGGTTTGTCAAAACCTTTATACAAAAATACCATTTATGAAATGATGAACTAATGGACTTTATTTCATGAAGATTTCAAGGAGTACTTGTTCAACACAAACTTTCACAGTACTCACCACATAATGGATGAAACAAAATGCATAATTTAACAAACAGTGCATGCATGCTAATCAATGCATTACATGTATTACAACCTTCCAAATTTGGCACATGACTTCACAGGTATATTTTAAGAAAGTTGCACAACAAAGAAAAATAAAGAGCTTATTGTTGTAATGACAGCACTTTGACCCTTTTAAATCAGAAAAAAGTCACCAGGAGTGATAAACGTTAACTGTGAAAAAAGACAGTAAAATCCTCAGATGTCACAGCTCTGTAACCATTTTTATACAAATAAGATAAGAACATGCCAGTTCGGACCAGAAATACCTATGAGAAACTTAACCAGAACCTAACCATAATCCCCCTGCATACATAAGATAAAACAATATGTGCTGTCTAAAACCGTACCAACTGAGAAAAACAATGTTGTTTTCTTGTTAGAAGTGTGGGCCATCATACATTTGTAGAGTAAGAATTTCTCTTTGAACACAAGGTCACTTTTTTCCTTGACCTAACTAACCGTAAGTCATCCCCCCCACCCCCCTTTGCAGTGGAGAGAGGGGGAATCCTGCTTTAGTTGGTTCAGCATTATGAATGTGAACACTGGTCAGGATGAGCTAGGAGTGATACTCCAAATTGAGGAGAGGGAGTCTTTGTGAACCCCAAAATGGCTGGCACTGCTGTGTACCATCAATGGTGCACTAAATCAAGTCTGTGTTTGGCTGTGGAGAGCAATCTTTTGCAGTTTTTCATATGGATCAGTAATTGGGCAGTGCACACTTAGCTCCTGCCATTATGGGGTTCAATTTCTCTCATCACTGCTGGTCAGTAGCAGAACCTTTCAGTCTAATCCAGCACTCTGTTAATTAATCATTTAATCACATCTGCCCTTGTTACTCTGTATAAGCAAATAACCACAGCTAAAGTGTAACTGTAACTGCTGTATGTTGTTCTGTATCAAACTTACTGTGGTACACAATACTACACTATGCTACACAATGTAGCAGGTACTTTGAGTATAACCACCTCTTTGAGTTTATTATACCCTGTGTTTCAAGATACACAACAGAAAAATTTTACAGAAATATTTTAAATGGAAAAAATTGAAGTAATATTAAGACTGCCCCCCTGCCACAAGTATATCACATACAAATCACTGCCATGCATATTAACATTGAAACCAGCATTAATATAAACCGGGAGGCCGGGAGGACTGGGTGATGAGGTTCACGGCCTGTGACTGTGGTCACGGCGTGAAGTACTGTGTGAAGTGCCACTTCTGAAACCGGTTGCCTGGGTCACAGTCACTCAGGCGAATGCCCTCGCTATGGGTGGCAGCTTCCAAACACATGCGCTTCGGGATGTGCTGAAGGATGAGGTGCTCCATCTGCCCGAGGAAAAACAACCTGTTGTCATCATCACCACGGACATGCCAAGCTACCCAAATGTGTAACCTCAGGATTTCTATAAATGTTCGACATTCTGGGCAGTTAGAAAATAGTTTACCTAAACCGCAGGAATAACTAACTTCATATATGAAAATAAAACCTTGAAAAAGTGTTTGGTTGAAAATGTGGAGGGCGATGTGTCCCTGAAATGAACCCCTGGTGATCTACGCTTGCTACTTGAGGGCTTCAGCTGCAACAAAAACCCCCAAAATATGAATAGACCTGACCTTTTGTGTTCTTTCCACCAGATGGCAACAGAAAGCCGTCAGAATGGAAATTTGCAGTAGTTGCAGGTTAAAAATATCATCAGGCACTTAGATGAAGGCAAACCAAAAATAATTCTGCTTGATTGAATCGCAGTCCTGCTGGACAAAATCAGAGTGGCTTGAAAACACATAACTGCATTAACAAACCTTTTTATTTTTGGAATTTTCATTGCAGCCATTTAACAACAGTACAGTTGAAAATAAGCCATGCTGGCTAAACTGGCACATTTACAGAAATGTTTATTAATGTGCACTGTCCCTGTAAAAATAAACTGAATAAAGTAAAGTAAACACACCTGTGAATGGTCAGTGCAGCAAAGCTAGCAATGTCAAAATACAGACAGGATGTATGTAAAATAATTTTAGTTTGGTGTCAATAAAATCCATTTGTGTTAAATTTGTTGACACCTTCATATTTTTGCATGGGCACAGAATATCAGAAGTATTGGTGATTCAATGGAAGGGTGGTGCAGGCCAGAGCAGGGTTTTTTCAAAGATCTAAAACTAAAATCAAACCTAATAGAAATGGGTGTCCCATTTTTATAAACTAAAATTATAATAAAAATGGTGAGAAACTCTGAACTGAACTGAAACTAAACTGATGTGGAAAGGAATACTGTAAATAAAATAGAAATAAAAACTGATTTTTAAAATATTCGAACTAAAACCTGTTGGAAAGCTTCGGTTTCAAGCTAAAGCATTAGTTCTGAATTCAGGATCGTATCACATTGTCCCACTTGATGTGTAAATGGCTTTGTGCCACTCAGGTAGGGTAGGGAGATTGAGAATTCCAAAGATTCGTGAAAAAAAATATATATTAGGGTGTTAACTCGTGTTTTAAACCAATGAGAGCAACAGTCAATACTGCAGCTCTGGACACTTGAATCCTACAGCATTTTGATTGTACCAGTTACTTTATAAATATCACTCCTGAATTAAACAATGGTTTATTTATCATGAGATGTTTCAAGTCATGCAGGTCTGACAAACTAAGTGCCCAATATGTAAGTATCCGCATGTGTTATTTGCAGAGTTTACATGTAGTACGTTATTCCAGACAACGCTGTAGGGAAAAACAGGCAAGAAAGCGGAAAATTCTAATAACCACAGACTTAAAAGTCATTCAACAAGATTAAGTAATCTTACTTGGCCAGTGACAGTGTTTTCCAACATGCACTGCTTTTCATTCATGCCTTCATTTCAGGAAAAACGGCAGGTCAGTTGGATAGGATTTCGAGTATTCAAATGTTCTCTCAAACAGTCCGAAGATTGAACCGCCCGCACTCCCAGTGTGTCTGTATCTTGGGTTGCTCTACTTTGCATATAAACACAATGATGAGACTCACCAGAGCGGAGCTGGGGATGAGTGATTTATGAAGCCAGCGCAGGTGGGACTTGGTGTTGTCGCATGGCTCCAGGGTCACGCTCGCTCTCAAACTGTGCACTCCGATGCAGGACTGCTGCTGCTGGAGAAGCCTCATCCACGTGTGGTTGAAGAGCTGACTCTGGGGGCAGAAAAGGAGTCGGACAGGAAGTTACCCTAGGATTTTAAAGGCAACTATGAAAAGCTAACTGTCTGAGTGGGCTGCATATGCAGCTTTATTGTAAAGTCAATTTATTAGGTGCTTGCTTCATAAATTTGAACACGTTTCATGTGGTTCGTAATCAAAATTCTTACTATTTCCACAAGAATTGAAATTATTTCAGTTTTAAAATATATGCGTGAAAAAGTAACTGCATGAAAAAATATTGATTCCAAAGCTGGCCTTTTAAATGCTAGTGAGAGCAAGAAAACATGGTAGCACAATAAATACATTGACATTTAAAATGTATGCAACGTAATGCAATGTAATGACATATAAACCATTATGTGCACATTAATCCAATGGTTAATACATGAGGGGCAATTTAGAAATAATACGAGTGGCCATTTTAAATCAATAAAAAGGCACTCGCATAATATAAAAAGGAAAAATTATGTCAAAAGTAAAACTGTATATCTTAATGAAAATAGATTCAATTAAGCTTTGAAATATGCGATCAAACTTGTACACGGTGACTGGGTTGTTTTTTTTTACCTGCTTGCTAAGATCACAGGTGTCAAAAGAGATGATGCCTTTCTCCAGAGCCAGGCATTTTCGTGCTCCGAGATTGAAAATCTAGGAAAGTAGAGACAGTTTTGCATGAAACCTCTGCATCTCTCTGCATAAAATAGTGCCCTTGGCATAATGATGATACTGTTTTGAAAACAAAGCTGTTAGTTCATCCAAGAGAACAGTTAGAGGGAATGAGATAAGCTCCCTCTTTGTTCGGCACTAAGAAAACAACAGTCTGAAACTTTCACAAAGAAAAGATTCTTGCAAAAATAAACACAGAAAGCTGAGTAAGCAAGGGCTAACATTTTAAGATTATTTTAAGATACGTTTTTAAAACAAAACCCTTCCAGAAACAATTTTTTTTTTGTCACACACACACATCTGTGCACACTATAATTGAAATATCACGTTACTACTGCAAACTACACATAATTTTGGCTTGTATTATTACTGAAATTGCTGTTCAAAATTACATTTCTCCAAAACAATTCGCACAAATCTCAAAATGTAATATTGTTTCCTGTATTGAGTATATTGTGTTCCATATAGAAAACCTGCACTGAACTGACCAAGCAATTTAGATAACACACTTTTCACCAATGAACACCTATTCACCCACCAATCCCTGTGCTCGAACAAGGGGGGCATCCATTTCTGGGTACACATTTTCCAGGTACCATCTGAAGCTCTTGCATTTGAGCTTCTGTCTCAGCTGGATCTGGTCAGTGAGGTTGCCAATGTCAATGAGTTTCCTGTCCAGAAGGTGGTGGTAGCCATGACCATAAAACAGTTCCTTGTACTCGTCCAGCCAGACCTCAGCCACCCGGGCCAGGTTCCGCTCCACAGTCTTCTGTTTATTCTTGGGGAATTTGTAGGGGTTCTCTGAGCGAAAGATGTGGCCCACCCTGGAACAAGGGATTATCTCGATCTCTCCACCACACATCCAGATCTGCCATAGAAATCGGGTCAAATATTGGGTCACATGGAACAGCATTCAACAAACCATCGCTTGAGGTATTTAAAATTCAACAAAAATATATATATACGGTTTGTACCTTGAAAGACAGTTCCATGTTCTCTCCACCCCAAACGTCTAGGCCTGGGTCATAGGTCCCTAATTCATAGAAGTACTTTCTGTCAATAGAGAAAAGGCCTCCAGCCATGACTGGACACCTGAGGATCACAAAGACAGACAAAGTTCACTTTTGAAGATGCAAATATTTTGGCAAGATGTGTGGAACAGTCCATTGGGTGGGCACTTCTTGAGCCATATGCAAATCTGTGCATGGGTTTGATCCCCACCATGGTACCTTCTAACCTGTCACACCTTCTGTTACCCTCTCTGCTTTCTATATGTCTGAATAAAGCCAAAGAAAAACTTAAGGAGGGCACGCTGAAGTCAAATATTGCAGGGGAAATATCACCAGTAGGTTCATAGGTTCATGTCAACATCAGTAAGATTTCAGTGAGCCGTAGTCAATTTCTATCAGCCTGAGAAGGATTTGAAAACCATTTGACTTACTGACATGGGCATTATTAATTAGTTTTTTCTGTTTGCCAAAAGAAAGTTACTACATGAAAACACATGGGTGCCACCAACCAATATATTTCACACTTGATCCTCACTAGAATGTATCAAAATGTACGGTACACAATGCACTCTGGCAGAAGATATGAAGACACCTTTGTTCAACTTTCAGTTGTCAGGTGCCAATGGTGCATTGAGTCATTCAACAAATGTTGGAAATGCTTAACATGCCTGCTAAGCTGCTTGGAAAGGTCAGATGGCATACATTTTAAGAATAGCTGCATGTACACATAATCAAGACATAAATGCATTATTGACTGAAAAGACACGAGAGTGTGTAATATAAATACTAATAATAAAATTGGTTATTATTACTATTGTTGTTGCTGTTAATAATAATGATAATAATAATAATAATAATAATAAATACATTGAAAGTGGCCTTCAGCTCTACTGACATTACATAAAACATATATAATTTATAATTTTAAGAAATATAGAAATATAATTTCTATTAATAAAACTATTAGAAATGTACATAAAAGATGGCCGCACCATGACACTCAAATTATATTATGCTATAGGAATGTTAGCAGATGTTCTTATTGCAGAGTGACTCATACCCCTTTGTGCATTTTTACAATGTCCCTTTATACAGATGGATATATTTAGGTTAAGTACCTTGCTCAATGACATTGTTCTACCTGGGAATCGAACCTGCCCAGTTTCCTGATTAATACAATACCTGCCACTGGTATATTAACTTCACTTAATTTTTCACAGCTGAAAATAGGGGGACTCACCACAAAAACAGCTTTAAAATGGAAAAACTTAACAGCATGTGACTACCATGACATAAAAGCTGATTGTACTTTTGTCTCATATTCATATTTTGATCTCAAATCCAAATGTCTCAAATGTATAGCATCAATAACAAATGTCACAAATGTTACCATACTTTTGGAGGGCACTGCAACCCTGCC
This sequence comes from Anguilla anguilla, assembly GCF_013347855.1. NCBI lineage: Eukaryota > Metazoa > Chordata > Actinopteri > Anguilliformes > Anguillidae > Anguilla > Anguilla anguilla. Next base: position 36,921,667 of record NC_049203.1, on the reverse strand, counting down.
AAATAATAGTATAGTCTCTGTATAAATACGTTAAAGCCATGCAATCGAGTGAAGGTAGAGTTTATTAATAGGCATCTGACATATTATGGTAGGGTTTATTCAAGGACAGTGATTACCTGAAATAATGTTCTGTTGATCAATTGAATATTTGATCTTATGTTTTACATAATTATATGTATTCTACATTAAGAAATGCTTTTCTTTTATAAATATTTATTGATAAAACTGCTTATTGACCTTATAGGGAGAAGCCTTTTCCCACTAGTTTCTCAGAATAGAAATAAATGTAAGTGACCTTCGCTTTGCTTCACGCTCTACAACTGACGGAGAGTGATATGGTCCAGAAGGGTATATTCTTATTGGTTACACAAAATGACATTAGTGAAATTCAAAACTGCGGACAAAATTCAAGCAAAGAAACAGCTTGTACAGTTTATATTTTTCTTTTTCTGAAAAACATGTTGTGCATTTTCTGTTATTTTCTATTAACATGTATGTACTGTACAGCTACGTGAACAGGATGATACATTATTTTCCATTAGCATTTAACAGTAAAATGTACCCGGTTACAAAAATCTCTAATAAAAAGACTGAATGAACGTGACGTGTTGTCACGTAGTGTCAAAAAGAAACATGCACGCATTTTCAAGAGCAAACACAATTTTTATCCTCTGTATTTCTTCAACAGCCAGCAAATGCATATGTGCAAGCCGTATGAAGCTCTCACAGGGCTAGGAACATTTCCACAATGTGTTGGATCACGTTTTCACACACATAATTGATCAAAGTGCTTCCAAATGTCTGCTGCTGTAACAGGACCAGAACTGCGCACCCAGTTAATACATTAATATTTAACACCTGTATATTTATTAACACATGCATACAGCGATGCAGCATTAAGCCTCACCTGATTGGGTCAGAATCCTTCAGTTTATTCATTTTGATGACTTCCTCTGATAGAGTACTCCAACCGAAAACCAGGGGCCATTTGAATATGCCTCTTTGGAAATTGTCAACTAGCACATAGCTGTGGGTAAAAAAAATCAGAATACCAGAACACAAATTAATACTGTTCATCGGGACACTTACAAGCTGATAAAGAAACCAATTATTCGGATGTATTAACAGATGAATATTAACATTCCTCTGAATATTGCAAAAAGTTTTTGATATTAAAAATGAGATTGAATATCAAATGATGACCAGTAATGTACTGTAAATCCAAAGCTGTCACCTTTAAAGTCAACAAAGTGAACAAAGAAACATTTTTGTAAGCTTGCACATTTTATATTGTAAGGTTAGGTTAGGCTGTTTTTTTGCAAAGCCTAGTTTGCCAATTTCTTATGTTGGGGGGTTAAACTGGGGGGAAAAAATAACAAACAAAATCTGTAAAGCATGGTAATGTGCATCTGCTGCACACTAGCAATACCTTTCACAACTGTGAATGAGAATTGCACAAATCAGAGATTATCCTTTTTGCTTTAGAAGAATTTTAAATTTAGCAGTGACAAACTGCAGCAGGGGAGAGCCGGTGCTGCCAGACATTCTGTGTCGTCGATCCATAATCGGGAGATTCAATCTCAGCTGGCAGAAATACTGGGAGCTCCAGAAAATGCCAGTCTAACTTGGTCTCTGAGAACATTCTCTAATCTCAGGGGATTCACAATTTCTTTTTTCCATCTTAATACATAAAAATAATAATTGCACAATGTAAATGTTAAGCCAACTTTGTAAGCAAACAGGGAGCTGGTAACTAGTTAAATCTTCTTTGTGCTACACTGTCAGTGTGTGTAACATCGATGTCCTTGTCCATTGGCCCAACACTATGAAAGATTGGCAACTGTACTGAAAATTTTCATGAATCAAATTTTCCTCATTAGTTAAAAATACACACACACATACATATACACTCTAAGAAGACAACACCATTCTCTGCAATTCCTAACATCAATAGCATAATTACCATTCCACAGGGTAATTACCTCATGTCTTTGTCATTAATGACTTCAATAACAGGACAGGCTACTTTTCTCCTGTCCATATACACTCTCTCCAACAGAGGCTCCAGCCAGCCCACGTTGCACTCAATGTGCGAGTCAAGGAAAGTTAAAACTTCACCTGGGGAGAGAGCAAACATCTTTAGAAATAACAACCTGTAGAATTTCCTTTTATTACCCCACCTCCTCATCTTCCACCTCACTTATTTTTATAGCCAATCATAAAACAGCAGATGGCCATCTGAAAATACAAATATTTTATATTTTAAATAGCAAGTGCACAGTAAGCACAGCAAACTGAATTTGTTCACAAACATAGGCCACTAAATAAACACACCACAGTAACATAGAGCATGAGCACACATTAGCAGTCGTTCCACAGCAGTGCTTGTTTTTTCACTGCAGTGTTTTGGTCGGATCCTGTTAATCTCTCAAACCCATGCTTTTGGTCCTTCCAATCCCCTTGCTCCTCATTGGGCCAGATGGAGGGGAAAAGGGGCATGGTCACGGTCAAGGGCATGATCACATTAGGAGCAATCTTTGACTGTGAACATGATGTTAACATTGGAAAGGCATTGGCTGGGATGTGTGCATGTGAGTGTGAAGTACATTTATATAATTCTTAGTTTCTCTTGTGGTGCTAGTGTTGTTGGCCTTAAGGTTACTTCTTGAGCATTTCCTTATATAATAATGTTAACACTAACACAAAATTAAATTAAATACGTAAATAATAAAAAAATTATTATTATTATTATTTCCACATTATACCATTATACTGCAAGACATTTTCTTAATGTGGCTTCTTACATTTCAGTATTTTTTATTCTAGAAAATGTGGTCAGAGTCAGAGTCAAAGTGTGTGTGTGTTTGTGTGTGTGTGTGTGTGGTGGTGGGGGGGGGGGGGGGGGGGGGAATACAGGCGGTGCCCTACCGGTAGCTACAGCAGCTCCCGCCAATCTGGCTCGGATAAGACCTTGTCTCTCCTTCAGCCGGATGATCCGTACTTTGGGAAACTGTGACATGTACACGTCTAGATTATCCTTGAGGGAGTCTTTGAACAAGGAGGGGAGAGGGAAGGGAAGGAATTATCCTACTTAAACAAGAAACAAGTGTGGGGTGTCATATGATGTGTACACATTACCTCCCAACTGTACTTTTTAAAACTACCATAAAATCTCTATAACAGGGGGTCCCAAACTCGGTCCTGGGGCCCCCTGTGTATGCTGGTTTTCATTCTAGCCAGTTGCAATCCCAGAATTTTAACAAGCTGTTATTTTTTCTTAGTTAGGTACTTTTCACATTTAGAGGGATTATTTACCCACTTAAGCCACATCATAAATAGCTATGCATACCGTAAAAAATAAAGTTCCCATGTTCATATTGGGCTTATTGTGTTATATTGGAAACAATTGCTTAAAAACAGGTAAAATTTCAAATTAAAGACTGAGGTGGATCAATAGGCTCTTAATTGGTGAAAGTGTGGACACTTGGCCACTAAAACTAACCATCTGGAAGACAATGAAGAAAAACAAAGCAAATGATAATGAGTCAAACCTGCATTGTTAATAAGTTTAAGGGGAAAATTATAAAAGAAATTAAACGAGTTCAACAACCTAATTAGAAGCATATTAATTTACCCCTGTCTTTCATTTGATCGAAAAAAGTTATGAAATTGTTTCCAATGTAGCACAATAAGCACAATGTAGCTTAATGCCAAGTGGCAATTGTATTGTTGCTCTAGAATTTTTATTTCTTTCAATGCTATATCGTATTTATCTTGTGGAATTTTAAGTCTTTATTACTTTCTTGTTACTGATCATTATTGTTGCTTTGTTACAGTGGCTTGGTACATATGCCCCATTTGTCTTCTAGCAGTCTTACTCTGATTTTAAATGCAGTAATGTGAAGCAGTGGTTTTCAATGTAAAAAAAAAGATTTTCATGTAATCATTTGCAGTAGAGCACACTATGAATGTGGGACTTTTATTCTTTATGACATGCATAGCTATTTCCAATATAATACGGCTTGAGAGGGTAAGTAATCTTTCAAAACATGAAAAGCATAATTAAGACAAATTAACAGCTTGTTAAAATGATGGGATTGCTATCGTAATTGAATTAAAAATCAGCATACACAGGGGTACCCAGGACTGAGTTTGTAAACCACTGCTGTAAAGCACTTTAAGTTACATAAGGTGGTATTTAAATAAATAGTTTATTATTATTATTATTATTATTATTATTATTATTATTACCTTTGGAGCTGAAGTCGTCCACCAGAATGATTTCTTTGAGAAGGTGTGGTGGGGAGCGGTTGAGAACACTGTGGACAGATCTCAGCAGGGTGGACCACACCTCGTCCACAAAGCAGAAAATCACACTGGTCGTGGGCAAGTTGTCATGAACCAGATTCTCTGAGCACCTGAAAATGGTTCATAACGCAGGGTGGTTACTCAGCGCTGTCCACCCCTCTCCACTCAGCCTTACTGTGTACTTTAACCCCATGGTTTCAAACTCACGTTTGAGGCCTTGTATCTGGTATGGCCCGGTCCACTGGAATCTGCTCACTCAGGTAGACATTGAAGTGGCCCTCATTCCACCGACCACGCATCTCCTCTTGCTTGCCAATGGGCACGACAGCCGGCAGTCCAAACTGCCCAATGGCGCCGACGTCCCTAGGCTTTTCAGTCATATCCAGTGGCATCACTCTGTGTGTGCCCGATTTCCGCACCCTTGAGAGGTTTGTTTTGATCTCCACTCTCTGTGGGACCACTGTTGGTAGTGTTAGTAGCACTTGGTCTTTCATTTTGTCAGGGTCACTCTTGTTGTGCGCATTGTTCTGTTTGTTGACAAGGTTCACTATCTTATCCTTTTCCTTTAAGTGCTCTTTCTCAGGCTTAATTGACGTTGCCACCTGTGTTTTGTCTTTGGGAGGGCGGTGTTGTTTTTCATGCAGCACGTTATCACCGACTTTGTTCCGAGTCATGGCAGCCTTATTAGAAATGCTCTCATTGTTTTGCTTAAAATCCTTCAGGTTTTCATCATGGTTCTGCATTTTTTCTTCCTGCACGCCAGGTGGCGCTTTGGTCAAATTTGGTAGCTCGGCTGGAACTTTCCTTGGGGCATTTTGTAATAAACCACTTCTGTTTAAGGATGAAGTTTGTGCAGGCAAGTTCTGCTTAGGGTGATCTGTACCGTCATACACGTTCTTGAGAACTGCTGGAGTTCCACCGATGGGTGCTTTGGTGTTAATAGCTGCCGGCAAATTCGCTGGTTTAACGTCAATTTTGTTAAACTCTTTTCCATCATTCATCGCAAATACAGATTTTCCGTCGCCAATTTCATTAAGTTCACTTTCTTCATTTTTTATTTGTGAATACAATTTATTGTCTTTAATAGCTGGGCCCAGGTTTCGTTTTCTGTTGAGAGCATTCACCTTCTTGCCACCTTTATTTGAAAAGTTCAGCTCCGTTTCCAAGTCCCGATCAACTTTCTGAATTGAATGTTTAAATCCTATCCTATTGATTACATTTGTTCGTTTTGTGACCTGTTGTTTTTCCGCCTCCCTTTGCTTAACAATAATTTCTTTCAAGAGCTGGCTGTTAGCGTCATTAATTGAAATCTTTAGTGCTGCCATATCAAAAAGCAGCCATATGACAGACGCAATGAACACGAAACCAAGTACTCTACCACTACCTCGAAAATATTTCCTAACCTTCATCCTCTTTGTTTTAGCAGGCTTTGTTTTAAATAAAAATGTACCTGTTTAAATAAAAATTAACGAGCTGGGCATGTAAGCAGTTTGACCTCTATCGTTATAATATTCAACTGTGTAATAGTTATGCCTGCGTGGCATCTCATAAGAGGCAACTTCTGTTGGCAACTTATCATAAATCCGTCAGAAATCGGAACATATTTCACAGTGAAATTTATGCAAAATATACAAATGAAAACGTTCTAATTTTACTTTCGGAAATCGTAAAAGGGTTTCTTATTTGAATGTTTACCTCTTGTGAAAGCCCACGTTGTTCACTCCCCGAAATATTTACACTGCATGCCATTTGTTGCCAACACAGTTTCACTTAAAAGTTAGTTGGAAAGGTTATATTATACTTGCTCCCGAATGTTGCCATGTTAACTCCCCCGGTTTCCACTGTTTTTGAGTCAAAGAGCTACATTTCTTGTTGAGTGAGTTTGCAGTAAACAGTAAACCTGTGCACTTTGAGTAGATTCACTTCCTTACGGAGGTAGTGACTGTGTGTCCTGTTTGTTCACGAACATCAAGTAAGAACAAGACCTGCGCAGATAAACTGAGCCGTATATTATGGGGATACGATAAAGTGGTCATATGTGCGCCGAAGTGGTGACTATGCGCATACTTACCGCATTCATGTGTTATTACAGTCTAGTGGATTCGCTAGGCATTTGCTTTGAACTGATTCCCACGAATAGCAAGGCTGTCTCTGCAAGCATACGTCTTAAGTTACACGTCGACTATATGAATGGGCGCAGTGATTTCATGGCACACAGGAATTTTATTTAAAAATTTTTTTTTTAAATCAGTGTATAGAACTATGGTGCGCAGATTTAATTCATCTCTCTCCCTCTTGGATTGCGTAGCCATTGAGTTCAGCAAGCTATGTAAAATTCAATGAACCAGCGCAAAGATAATATAAAAAATAAAAACATTTATGTCTAAGGACTAAATATGAATTAATTCCACCAGGTTTTATTTTTGTTCAATTTCGTTACATGAAGACTGGGTAGTTGTAAAATTATATATATAAATGTAATAAATACTGAAGAATTGTGCAATTGCCTGGTGCATTTTTTTGTATCGTGTGGTCTGTGATGTATTTTATAGTGGCATAAAATAGTTGACAAGTTGTAAGTTTGTTTTGGTAGTCATTGAAAATGTGTTTTTGCAGAGTTGGGTACAGTACAGGGTTGTCATTGGGTGAAAGGGATACATCTTTTTCACATTTGTTCAATGGAAAATATATTGTCAAGTCTGAGTAGTTGAGTAGTTAATATAATTTTTAAAGAGTTTTTGTGGAAGCTGAGATTTTTTTTTAGAATTTCTTCTAGAGCAGGGGGTGTAACCTGTATTGTATTGTAATGACTTTTGATGTGATAATGGATTAAAGTTGGTGATATTGAAGAAATGATTTGTTTCCAATATTGTACTTTCAGACCAGGTCCAACAAATGTCATAACTCCATTGTTTTGGATAAGTTGTGTAATGCCATTTTGTTTACAAGCTGTGAAGTTTAGTGGCTTTCTGTTATATACAAAGTGAGGGGTATGGGGTATGTTTACATGGTGCAATTATTGAGTTGGTGACATTTTGTGGGCTTTTCCCTAAGCTGTAAGAGCCATTGCTGTGGTGACGCTTTTGAAACAGTTATTGTGCTTCCTGGCAGGGTTAATAAATGGGAGGCCTGAGAGTTTGATTTCTTTGCATTGTGATAGCTCAATTTTGTATCCATGAGGTACACTGTTTAGTGGGTTGGATCCAAATGGTATGAATGGTGAATGTTAGCTGGTTCACTTTAAAATAGGCCTCCTTCAGATTTATGCTTCTGCAGGGTGGTCAGTCATGAGTTTATGGAGTTGCACTAGGTGGGGGTGGCTGAGTTAAGATCATTTCAGTTACAGTAAGATTGTCATTTTGATATTTGCTATTCTGCCTATAAGCAATAATGGTAGATTCATCCATCTGTGCAGGCCAGGTTCAGTTTTGTGGAAATATTAATACCAAGTGCTGGTGGATAAGGGGAAAGGGGGTATTTGGGCTGCCAAATTACAACTCTAAAATATTGGATTTAGACAAATTGATGGAATAATTGGCTATTTTGTAAAATGTGTTTATTTTATTTGAAATGTGTTTCATGATTTCTTGAAGGGATATTTGTGGATTCTCTAAATAAAGAAGTAGGTCATCTGCATATAAGTGTGTGTTGAAAATTTGCAGTTGCAGCTCAACAAAAATGGCAAATAGTGATGGAGAGGGGGCAACCTTGCCTGGTCCCCCTCTGTAGTGTGAAGCGTGGTCATATTAACTTGTTAGTTGTGACTGTGGCCATATGTGAGTTGTATAGTACCCATAACTTTAACCAATGATTTTTCTGTGTTAAGTGAGACTATGATTTCTTCATTTTTTCATGAGATGCCTGAACAGCCTGTGTGTATTATTATATGAGTGCCGTCCTTTGATTAATCTGATTGTCAGGGTGAATTAGGAGTCGTTCAGTTCTGTTACATAGAGCTTTACTGATAACTTTTAAGTCTGTGTTGATTAAAGATATTGGGAGGTCGAAGGGCATGTGGGGTCTTTGTTGGGTTTTGATAATACTGGGATGATTGGGGTCTTCATGTGGCATTGCATTTTGGAGTTATGTTTAATTTCTTGTGTCATCCTGATAAAAAGAGGTGAAATGATTGGCCAAAAATGTTTGAAGAATTCAGCAGGAAAACCATCTGGGCCTGGGGCTTTATTTAAGTACTATATGAAATCTATGTGGTGTTAATGGTCTGTTTATCGAGTCAACTTGATTGTGTGTTAGTTTTGGGAGGTCTAAGCTATCCAGAAAAGAGTTTATGTCCTTTGAGTCAGGTTCATTGTCTGATGAGTGTAGGCTATTGTAAAAAGTGGATTACATCGCTTATGGTGAAGGTTTGGTCTTCCCTGCTGAATTCCTCATGACAGAAATGGTTGTTTTTCTGTTGTAGTTGGTTTGCAAGATATTTTCCTGATTTATTACTGTATTCAAAGTGTGTATGTTTTTGAATTAAAAATTGTGTTTTTATTCATTATGTCATTCAGTTGGAATTTATATTTTCCTACTTCATTGAAATAGATTTTTGTGGGGCTTCTTGGACACGTGCTACCTAATTCTTAAACTTTTTGTTCTAGGTTATTTTCATTTTCAATTATTTTTCCACTTAGTACTGCTTTTGCTGTTTCCCACAGTAGCACCTGTCAACAGCACAAGTATCAGTATCTACAGACTGGAGTACGAAAGCAAAAGGGGTACATCTAAAGCATGTTTCAACTGGTTGATAATTCAGTCAGTTGCACATATGCTATCCAATCCAAAGCACCCTCCAGAGAAGGAGGCGTCTGAAAAAAGCATTTGTTCTGTGCATATCGAATACATGTCTCAGAACCTGTGCGGTTGCAGAGAACTGCTAGATTAATATCAAACAAATACCACATAGACAAACAGACCTTCAGAAACCAATAATTTTAGTTCATTGAAGGTTGTGATCAAAGTGGACGGAATAAGTGGATTACTCATGTGAGTGAAAGGTAGCAGTCCCAGTACGGCATACAGGTCCATTTGGGCCCACTTCAAGCACTGGTTCTATACCTTGTGATGCGAGTGCTGTATGGGGCGTTCTATAATAAATGTATAATTGTTGTATCATAAATTAACCCTCCTATTCATGTTTTAATATAGATATAAAATAACACTAATAACCATTCACTGAAACAATTGATCTCAATTTGCAAATTAGGCAAATTACTGTTGTTGTAAAGCCTGGGAAAGGCTTCCAATTATGATTGCACAACAATCAGCCTAATTATCTTTTGTTGAGTGACTGTACATGGGGATTTGCTTTAATTATTTCTTTTGTCTCTTAACCCATTCACATTAAGGCAGGGTTAAGGTCCCATTTGATAATACTTAAGTTTAAAACATCAATATTTATTTTCTTTGGCTTGATGATACTGATAAAATCAAATTGATGTTTGAAACTTAAGTATTATCAAATGTGATTTATTGCCCCAAATGAAGTGTGCATTGTACCATGCTCCTATTGCTTACACCTGTGTCTACTATGCGTAACCTATTAGGAGATCTTTAAAAAAACTGAAAAAGGTATGTATAGGATGGGCCCTCTATTCATGGCAGGGCATAAAAATAAATTGGTTCATCATTATGAAAACCCAGGTTCTCATGACTCAATCCTTTCAAATCAGGACTTCATTAATTTCAACAGGTTTAATAACCCAGGTGATTTCATTCTAAATCTACAGTATGAATATACTAGTTTAATAACTTACCGAAATAATTTTCAGTATGTATCACACGCTATTCCACAAACCTGGTCTTATTCATTTGTATTTACATACAGTACCTCAGCACACTCGTGTAGCTACACCATTTATTACATGTGTTGTCTGAGCCCACTAGCCATCATATAATGACACTGTTAAGGGCTGGCTCATGGATAGAGGTGCACCTTACAGATCTTATTGTTTTGGCATCATCAGACCATGATTAACCCCTTCTATCCTATCCCTCTAAAATCACCCAGCGTTGTGGTTGTCACGTTGAACAGATGGATCATGTTGAATTAAGTGTAAATGGAAGTAAGCTATGTCAGTAAACATATGACATGGCAGTAACAACTAACTAAATCAACAAAGATTGATTTACAAGGTAAATAAGTATATTACTATGTAAAGGATATAACTTACTGTCCAGCCTGGCAAAGTGAGCCTTTCTTATAAATGCTGGTGTGCTGACAATGTTCCAGAACTGTTTGCACACTAGAGAGTGAGGAAAGTGCTCTCTAGCTTCGTAGACTACTTCCAACAGAATTTTCTGGAGCAGTTATTTGGACAGCTATGAAATGAAAAAGAGCACCAGAAATTGATAACAAATGGTCCAAGTTTTGTTTTGGTCCTGCATTTATTGGTTTGGTAAATAAAATAAAAACTTTAAAAGTAAGTGTAATACTTCTGTGATGGACCTGGTTGGTATTGAAACCTTTGAGGAAGAAAAAAAACATTAGCATAACTATTGTTAAAGATATATTTAAGCGTGGCCAATGGGATGATCATTGAAGAACTGAAAAAAACATGCAGACTGACACACCGACAGACAGGCAGGAGAACAGATTGGCCGACGGGCTGACGGCCTGGGGGGCAGACAAACAGGCCAACATACTGGCTGACACACATGCGGGCAAACAGGCAGACAGGCAGGCGGGCAGACAACTAGACAAGGGGGCAGGTGCACAGGCAGACACACGGTGGGGAACATGGATAGGGCGAGGTCTCGGGGCACTGGGTAGGGGCAGTGATGGCTTGGACACACTAGGGGGCGTGAAAACGCTAGGGGGAGCACGAACGCTAGGGGGAGCACAAATGCTAGGGGGAGCACGAACACTAGGGGGCAAGGCAGGTGGCTTCGCCAGCGGAACAGCGGCCAGAGCAGGCCGCGGCGGCCCCTGCTGGACAACAGACGGAGCAGGTGGCCTCTCCGGGGCTCTGGACGGCTCCGGAGGCCCCCCCGGGACTCGAGGCGGCTGCGGAAGCCCCCCCGGGGCTCGAGGCGGATCCGGAGGCCCCCCCCCGGGGCTCGAGGTGCAAGCGAAGCACGAAATTTGGGTTTAGCAGGCGGCAGTGGCCCCTGCGGAACGAGGGTCAGAGCAGGCGGCCCCCGCGGAACGAGGGTCAGAGCAGGCGGTCCCTCCGGGGCTCGGGGCGGCTCTGGAGGCCTCTCCGGGGCTGGAGGCGGCTCAGGAGGCCTCTCCTGGGCGCGGGGTGAAGCAGGAGGCCTCTCATGGGGAGCGGCGGGCAGAGCCGGCGACGGAGGCCCCTCCGGGACTTGGGGCGGAGCAGGCCGTGAAGGCCCCTCCGGGACTTGGGGCGGAGCATGCCGTGAAGACCCTCCGGGACTTGGGGCGGAGCATGCCGTGAAGACCCTCCGGGACTTGGGGCGGAGCATGCCGTGAAGACCCTCCGGGACTTGGGGCGGAGCAGGCCGTGAAGGCCCCCCCTGGACCTGGGGCGGAGCAGGCCGTGAAGGCCCCTCCTGGACCTGGGGCAGAGCAGGCCGAGGCCCCTGCCGTCTGGGCTGGGCAGGGGACAGGAACACACACCCCAGCCGTAGGAAACCCGGCTGGGCAGCCGGACGGGACCGGCGGGACCCCCGCCGGCCAGACCCTGGAAAGATCACCAGTCGAGACCCTTCGAATGACGCAGGGCCGGGAACCGCTGGCTGGGCAGCTGGAGGTCTGGCCGACCGGGAGGCAGCCCGACCACGGCGCCTCCGTGACCGCCCGCCCCGGGCGCTGGGAAGCTCAAGGGCGAGGGACTCCCAGTCGCTGGGTGGCGAGTCCTCCGGGTCACAAAAACACAAAAACACAAACTCAAAAAGGGAAAATTAACAAAGACTTTACTTACAGGACAGGCAAACAAGCAGGGAACAGAAAAGGCCATGATGGGCAAAAACACAAACTCAAAAAATATCTAATAAAACAGAAACAACAGGAACTCAAAAACACAGGCAGGGCAGAACACAGGCAGGCAGAGTACAAGGGCAAACAAACACAAACAGGTCAAAAACGCAGGCAGGTACATACGGTCTGAAACACACGTCGGAAACAAACACAAGGAACCAGCACCCGAGTCAAGGGAACAAAGAACTTAAATAGACAGGGGGTAACAAGACACAGGTGAACTCAAAAAACAATCAAACCAGAAAAGGAGGGGATAACAAGACACAGGTGGGAACAATGATAGAATAACGAGACAATTGGAAACAATCATACAATTAACAGGGGGGAGCAGGACACAAAACAGAAGTGCCGCCATCTGGCGGCCCAACAAGGGAAACACAGACAGGAAAACACAGAACCATGACACCTGAGCTGACCAGTGCTCTCTTTCTTCTTAATTGTGTTCCAAGCTGTTGATTTTGGTTAGCCTAAGGTTTGGCTCTAACTGTTTATTTATTTATTTCACAGCCTCCTAAGGGCTTCCTTGACTTTGATTGGCACAAATGTGGTCCTCTTCTTGACAATGGACAATAACAGACTCCAAAGGCTATCAAAAGGCTAGAATCAAAACTTGATACTGAAAGCTTTCTTATACCTGCAATTGAACTCAAGAAGCAACTGAACACAGCAGATTATTCAGAAACACCTGTGATTCCTTTTGTCATAAACATTATGATGCCCTGACATAAGGGGGGGGGGGGGTGCAATGTCCTGTAGTCCTGCTGAGAATGTGCTCTTTAACCACATGTGAATTCATTTCAAATCTAAAATTGTGCAGTATAGCCAAATCAATAAAACATTTCTGTGTCCCAAACGTTATGGAGTTCACTGCAAATAAGTTGTTAATTAATTATCATTAAACTTATTTTTAAATGTCAAGAACATAGAGCGTTATGACACATGATATCCATCAGGGACTTCTGTTGTAAGGGAAAACAGGCACACGATGTACACCAGCCGGATATTACCAAGCGTGTACTCAATACCTGACCATCAAAAATGACCATGACAGAATAATCAGAGAGACTGAGTATTGAATCTAGCACATATATCACAATGGTTGAATTTCAGTTTAAAGTACTTAAAGTTATTAATTATTGCAGGACTTAGGTTAACATAAAGCCACGCTGTGACAGACAAATTAATGTTTATGGGGTCAGTCAGCGGGAACCCTGATAATTAGTGTTTACATTTAATTTATGCGGCTAAAAAATGTTTACAGATATTCCAGTGAAATACCAAGAATATGGAATGGTTGGCCAACTCGACCTTGATCTCACCGTAATTCATATATAATAAAGAGAAGATGATTCTTCAGCATAATCCAGAGGGGTGTCAGTTTTCTTAATCACTGCATTCTTGCACCTGGAGAGACTCCTGATTAAATGGCCCTGTAAAAGTTATGTGCTCCAAATTATGCTTTTAAAATATTTGTTTATGTATTTGTTTTAAGCAAACAATTTATTTCAGAAACTATAAATCTTGCTACAGTGCTACACTGAACATGTTATTTGTTTGCATAGTAAAATTGTATTAAATAATTTTTAGCCATGTACAACATCCTAAAAGGTCCCTTAACATAAATTATCTTAACTGATTATGGGACTAATTGGGCATTGGCAGTAGTTGGTTAATTGAAATGTAATAATAAACTGACCCCCTCCTGTGTCCAAAATGCATACTTTGAGGAGCCACAAGATGGAGCTTTTGTTCTTTCAGCTTAGGTCATTTCAACCACTCTGTTAGATCTGAATTAATTTCAAAGAATGCATTAGTTATTTATCTACAGTACATATATACATAATGTTTGGGACAAATACTTTTTTTCATGATTTGTCTCTGTACTCCTCAGTTTCAGATTTGTAATCAAACAATTCACACATGGTTAAAGTGTATATAAGAGTATTAAGTACATTTTGTTTTCATCATGTAGAAAAAACTTTTAAATGTAGTCCCCCATTTCAGGGCATCACAATGTTTGGTACAAATGGCGTAATATGTGTTTCTGATTAGTTGGGTATATTCAGTTGCTTCCTTAGTGCAGGTATAAGAGAGCTTTCAGTGCTAGTTTTGATTCTAGAATTTCAATTGATTTCAATTGAAGCCTGCCTTATAAAACGGCATGCTAATTTTGGTTACTGACATAGTCTACTCTTCTCAAGAAACATATGTTCATGTGAATCATGCCCTGAACAAAACTATTTTTAGAGGCCTATAGAAGAAGAAATGTGGAGATGCATAAAGCTGGAAAAGACTACAAAAGCATTTCTAAAGGCCTGGGTGTTAAAAAATCCACAATAAAGCAACAGATAAAGGAAATTCAGTACTGTTGCTATTCTGCCTAGGAGCAGGCATCCTGCAAAGATCATGGCATGAGTGCAACGTGCAATGCTGAAGCAGCTCAAAAAGAATCCTAAGGAAACAGGATAAAGGACTTGAAGAAATTTCTTGAACTTGCTAAAATCTTTTTTCATGTGTGCACTATAAGAAGAGCACTAAACAAGAATGGTATTCATGGAAGGACACCACGGAGGAAACCACTCTCCAAAAAACGTTTCTGCATGTCTCTAGTTTGCAAAAGTCCACCTGGACATTCCACAATGCTTCTGGAACAATGTTCTATGGAAGGATGAGAGAGAAGTTGAACTTTTTGGCAGAATTGTAGATGTTTGGAGGGGAAAAGCACTGCTCGTCAATACGAAAACCTCATCCCAACTATGAAGCATGGTGGAGGGAGCATCATAGTTTGGGTTGCCTTGCTGCCTCAGGGCCAGAACAGCTTGCAATCATTAAGGGAACAAAGAATTCAAAATTGTATCAAAGAATTTTACAGGTGAATGTCAGACAGAGTGGTCCGTCACCTGAAGCTTAATAGAAGTTGGGTGATGCCACAAACTCAAAACAGATGAGTAAATCAACAACAGAGTGGTTTAAAAAGATGTTCATGTTTTGGAATGGCCAGTCCAGACCTTAATGTAATGATTACTAAAATTATTATTAGAATGCAATGTCTTGACTTCTCTCTTGGTAGAATTATTCATGATTGAATTACATTATAATAATCAAATTACACAAGGTATTTTTCTTACCTTACAAGCACAAGCATATATACCTTTGTGACAATGGCCATAAAGTAGTAGCAGACCAATTTGTGTTGTATGAACATATATTTGTAAGAATGATGTAGATTAAGTGTTTATGCCAGCATTCATGTAATTAGACCTCCATGTACAAAGCAGTTCACATTTTTAGGGTTAACAGTAAATTTTATTAAAATACAACAACTAAAAAAAAGAAATAAAAAAAGCTCCCATAAGCAAGAATGACAGGACCATCTATTAAAGAAACTACCAACTGTGCATACCAGTGTTAGCTGTGGAGTTCTGCTTGCTTAGCCTCATCTGAAGTTATGAATACCAGATATATGAATTGAATTAGGAACAGATTGAAATATTTCCTATTTAGATTCCTTCTTTTTGTCAAGCAGAAATTCAGCAATACATGAGATTATTGCAGGCTGTACCTCAGGCGAAGTGGATTTACAGTATTCCAAACAATACCCCCATAGCTGTATTTAATACCACACTAAAGAGATCATCTAGCCAACACTATATGCATTGCATATACAATTATGTGGAATTGTACTCTGTTGCTGGGTGACTGTCATGACCATCATTTAGCTGACTCAAGTATATTCTGAGATAGAGACCAGGCAAAAATCAGCAAACAATTCGTCTTTGTGTTAGAATCCCTTTAGAATTTACGTTGGCAATTCAGATCAATTGTTTCTTAATACTGGCTATCATATGTAGAAGAAATGAGGATTAGCCTTTGCTATTTTTAAAACCATTTTATGTATTTACATTTTCAGCTGTTTAAGTTTCTGACATTGATTAAACAATGCCATCTAAATGCTGCCAGGTTTCAGTACTTTATAAATTAAAGCACAGAAGACATCCAGTTTTCACAAACTTGACTCCTTTTGTTGAAATTGCATGAGGCATACCAGAAAACCCGTTTTATCTCACCACAGTGAAGGAGATGGGTGAATATTGTATTTAAATTAACATTTTCTATTCCTGGCAAATTAAATCAATTCCAGCCTTTATGTTACTTCTCCCCAGCCTTTTGTCTTGTTGCGGAATCTTTTCTGTTTCTCCCTCATTCATCTGTTTTGCCCTTTCCTTGATCTGATAGCATTAAACATATAATTAAGTCATAAAGGAGGAAACTGATGAGTGTAGCAGATGGTAATTGCCTCCTACATTTGAATGAAATGATATGTATTGCTACAATTTACAGCTTTTGCCTCATATTTTATTCAGTAACCTTTTATCTCCTTTCCCACAGAATTATTCTGTTGAAAATGTAGACATCTTATCAATAGCCAGTGTGATAGTGGCACAAACCCTGGGAAAATGTAACCTCCAATATTTCTTTGCTGTTTGATATAATTTTCAATAATAAAGGAGCTAGTAGCTAGCCTCTATCAGGGCTAAGGGCTGATGGATATTCTAGTAAGTATTTTCTTGGTGGAGGACAAGCTGACACTCTTTGTGTTTATTCAGTGAAAATGTAAAAGTACTCCAAGAGGAAGTTTTCGTAGAACTCAGGTCTTTCAGCAAGACACCTTTGGTCTGGGTTGTTGAAAGCCTTTCATTTCATTTATACCTTCAAAACCGATGCCAGGAATGTAACCTGCAATCTTACTAATTTGTTCAATGCATGAATAGCCTAGTGTGTGAAAAATACTATCCTGTGTGCATGCTAAATTTTCCTTGAACTAATTTCATCTTATTCTCCTGACAGGTCTATTACATCTCTCAGTCTCCCCCAGTCCCCCTTTGCTGAGACTCTACAGCTAAACCCTCTGTAATCAGTAAAACATTTATCCTTTCACCAATTAAATTCAAATTATTTAAACACAGGCTAGTTAAGTAATGACTAACACTAATAAGAAATGTGTCATGCTGGTTAAATACTAGATCTACTACTATGCTTACTGCTGTTCAAATAAGAAATTTTGCATTTCTCAAATGCAAATGCAAAACGCTAGTTAGTTCACAATTCAAGTTCACTACTTCAGCAAGTTTGTTTAGTTCAATATGGGATCCTAAAATCTGAAAACAAATCTCAGGCAGATCAAGCTGTATGTATGCACTTGTTCATGTGTGTTATTGCAATGCTAAAAATTCATATTACACACCTTTGTTGTCAGTGATCAATGTTGGGGGCAGTGATTAGTGTGGTTGCTTCTGTCATGGTTCTGTATTTTCTGTTTCTGTTTTTCCTCTTTTGGCCGCCAGATGGCGGCACTTCAGTTTTGTGTTTCAGTTTGTTCTCCCTCCCTGTGTTAATTGTACTATTGGTTTTAATTATTCTATCATTGTTCCCACCTGTGTCTTGTTATCCCCTCCTTCCCTGGTTTTATTGTTAATTGTGCCCTCCTGTGTCTTGTTGGTTTTCAGTCTATTTAAGTCCTTTGTCTCGCTGACTCGGGTGCTGGTTCCTTGTGTTCGTTTCTGAATGTGTGTATTCTGCCCGCTTTGGTCCTGCTTGTGCGTTATGTGTTTCTGTGTTTGTTTCTAACTATATGTATTTGCCCGCTTTGGTCTCCTGCTTGCATTTCGTTTGTATTTCTGACCTGCCTGTGTTCCGCCTTGCTTTTGTTCTGTTCTGTGTTTTTTTTGGTTTTTGAGTTTGTGGTTTTGCCCCTCGTGGCCCCTTTTGTTTGTTCCTGAGTTTTTTTGTATTAAATTTTTTGTGTATATTTACCCTTTTAGTTTTGTGAGTTTTTCCCACTCTGCATTTGGATCCATTTCCACAAAAACCCTGACAGCTTCAGCCACCCACTGCCAGTTCTCTTGCGCACTTAATAGTGTGATTGCTTCAGCCACCCACTGCCTGTTTTCTTGCATACTTGATAGTGTGATTGCTTCAGCAACCTACCTAATTACATACTACTTCTGCCTAAAATTCTGCATTCTGCTACTCCTACAGCTTTTAAACTAGACATGCCATTCCAACTTCGTAATATTTAGATTGGCTCAGAGAAGTGTGCATGTACACAGCTTCTTAAAATTCCGAATAGTTTTCAAAACATTTAGTTTTTTGCGAATAAATTCCCATGGCGAATGAATGGGAAATGAAAAATAAAATGCAATGAATTGGGAGTGTTGACGACTTAGTACATGTAGTGCTATTTTAGCCAACAGAACACATAGAAATAGTACAGGTGATGCTATTTCAGCCAATAGGACACAAAGAAAAAACTTAAAAGATGCCATTTTGTGCTTGTAAAGCAAGCTACCAATCTTATAATCATTGTAATTTAACAATATCACAACAGAAAGCACAAACATACAAGCAAGCTTTACAACTGTTTTTATTTTATTTTTTAAATTTACATACACAATACGAACAGTTGAGAACACTCATGAAATCTGTTCACATCCTACAAACAACCTGGCATACAAAGACTTTAATACATCCCACATTTTTTTGCATAAATGCATTTCTGAGTGATTTACATCAAATTTGTTTGGCTCATGTTTGATCAATGAAGCTAAAGGTCATTCACCCAATCTGAATCCAATTAAATATGTGTTTCATATGCTGAAGAGAAAACTTAAGGCAACTATTCCCCAAAACAAGCAGGAGCTGGAGATGGCAAGATGGAAGATACTCAGCACCTGGTGATGTCTATGGGTCACAAACTTCAAGCAGTCATTGCATGTAAAGAATATGCAACAAAGTACTAAACATGACTACTTTCAGTTACATAACATTAATGTCCCGAACATTATGGTACCTTGAAATGCTATAACAGCCTCCACTCTTCTGGGAGGGCTTTTCACTAGATATTGGAACATGGCTGTTGTGAAGTTGTGAAGCAACTTCTCTCTCAAACTCTTCAGGGGCAATACTGTGCATACCATACTACACAATTTCTTGTAGTCTAACATTTCATATTTTCTCCTAACTGCCATCAAACATTAAATTATTTTCCTACCATAGCACCACCAATATGACACTGAGAAAGTTCTAGTGACATGATTTATATAACCAGCTCATATAATATGCTCTGTGTTTATTAATTTTACAAGGTTTATGTTATAAGATGGCTCTTGAATGCACTCTTTTAGCTCAGTTTCTTAGGTCTTCAACTTCCATTTTCAATGCATTACAACTGAACAACCATTCCTGCATGCCATATTATTTCTTCCCCGGAATTCCCCCGTGCACTGCTGGTCTCAGCTGATATTAGGAGACTAATGCAGGTTTAATTCTCATGTTCCACTAACCTGCCAAGCAACTACTTCAACATGCCAGCTGGAAGGCTTACACATGAGAGAGAGAAATATTAACAGGGCAAAAGGAAGAATGTGCGCAAGGTCTTAGACACATGCTGTGCTCTCTGTGGTATGCAGTCCAAATGCTCACCTGAGGGACTTGGTCTTTACCAGCGGTGCTGGACCATTGCTTTTAGGTACAAGTATTTCTGTTTGCTTGCACCTGACCAGCTATAAAGTGGGAGCTCAGTTTACCTTGAGTGACCTGCATGCACTTATTTACATCTCTTAATTTTGCACTGGCCGGTAATAGGGAAAAGGCTAAGAGGAAAAATTATTATTTTTAATTGATCAGCATGAACAAGAAGTTTGATTTGTAGATCAATAATGGTTTGTAGTCAAGATAACTACTTTTTTCTTTAATTGAGTAAAGATTTTTTTTTACTCCCCAGTCAGGGTTGGATGTGTCAGGCACTCCTGACCATGTCTGAATGCCTTGCAGAGATCCTAATATCCACAACAATTCGTATTTATAACTAATACAGTACTGGCGTGCCTTGTGGCCTGGGGCTGAATTCACCAAGCCAATCTGATGTATGTGTTTTTGCAAGCTTGTTGTGATATGAATTACAATCTTAGAAGTAATAATAATTCCCCCACATTTTTTTTGCTGGTAATTCATTTGTTTTTCATTCAAAGGTAAAATGATTGGATTTTTTGTCCAAACAATTCAGAATTTTTCAATGTGGCAGAAGTATATTATAACTGAAATGGGCAGAATGAGAGCATAGATGTACTGTAGTGTTGCAGAAAGACTTGTTTTCTGGATTCAACATTTTATATTTGTCACATACACCTCCCATGATAGCTGGCATATCAGGGTGCATAATCTTGCAGCCTGGTGACGAGGATGAGAATGATGACCGGGATGACAGCTGTAGCCACCAAAAGCAAACCTGGTAGCACCGCCACCATCTTTTTTAAAAATAAAAGGAAAAAAGTTTTGTGGGATTTTTTTTTGCTTCATTGGACAGGACAGTGAAGAGCGACAGGAAGAATGGGGAAGAGACGTGCCAAAAAGGTTGCATGGTCAGATTTGAACCACCGATGTCACACTTCGTAATGAACACGTGGACAGTGCTCTACAGGCTATGCCACGAGACCCCCAAATACCCTGCACATCTCTACAGTCGTTTTGTAGCCCCTGGCTTTAATTTAGAGAATGGCTTGAATATTCATCTAAGGCAGATGCAGCTTTATACTATACTTGCCAAAAGTTTTGCGGAGGTCCGGGTGCTAATGCTGATAAGGCCATCACTTGTCGCTTTGGATAAAAGCGTCTGCCAAATAAATGTAATGTAATGGATATAAAAATTGGCCCCATGCTACAGAAAGTAACAAGGGGCTAGTGAGGTATGCAGCCTGCAAAGAACATTTGAAGTGCATGATGATTTGGAAAAATCCTTCTGTGCTTCGTTCGTTGGTAATGAAGACTGTCCATGATGAGACTGCTGGTCATTTGGTCATAAAGAAAACCTATGATCATGTGTTGCAATACTTTCACTGGCCCCAACTGAAAAAGGACATCTTATTCTATATCAAAACCTGTCATACAGTACATGCCAGCTTACAGGTAAACCCAACCAAGTTCTTAAACCGGCTCCTCTCTATCCCATTCCAGCTGTGTTTAAGCCTTTTGAAAACCTGATTATTAATTGTGTTATTCCGTTGCCTCAGTCCAAGATAGGGAATGTGTACTTATTGACGGTAATGTGTCAAGCGACTCATTACCCTGCCATGTATCATCTTCATTCTATTACTTCAAAGTTATTTGTGAAGGTATTGTCTCAGTTCATTTCTGTGCTTGGTATTCTGAGAATTATTCAGTCTTATCTGGGTTCATGCTTGTGGAAGTCTTGTGCCAGCTTAATATTACACACAATAAGGCCTCTGCTTACCATGTCCCATCTGGGGGCTTTAGAGCACTTCCACCAGACCATAAAGTCTTGGTTGTGGGCATATTGTGTCAAGTTTGATTGGGATAGGAAGGAAGGGTTGCCATGGCTGATGTTGGTGGCCAGAGAGGTGACAAGAAAGCACAGGGTCCAAACAACCTTGTGCTCGGACATAAGGTACGTAGACCGTCAGCAGTGTGACAGGAAAAATGGACAGATGCTGAACCATTTGCAGAATTTGCCCGATCATGTAAATGGTGTTAAACTGTGTCTTTTCGGGGCAATGGTGACTTATCTAGGAGAAGTGGTAGGTCAGGGCCTAGTGTTCCCTGTGCATGCAAAGGTTCAGGCCATAGATCAGTTCCCACCACTAACCACTAAGAAGGAACTGATGCGCTTCTTGGGTTTGGGGGGATATTATAGGAATTTTTGCACTAATTTTTCAACAGTGGTTGTTCATTTGATGGACTTAAAAGCTACTGCAATGTTTGTTTAGTTCTTGGCTTGCCAGAAGGCTTTTGGTACCGTTAAATCTTTACTCACTTCTGCTCCTGTTTTGGGCACTCCACAATTAACCCAGCCTGACAGAGAAAAACTTTGGTTGTTGCTCCTCTGTGTGCTGATTAGAACATACAACATTAAAGTACCCCTGGAATAGTCACAACATTATTTGATTTAATACCCAATAATTTTTTATAGTTTGCGTAACGTGTGTGACATGAACGAAGTGCCTTGATCGGTTAGGATCTCTTTCGGGATATCAACCCGGGAGATTATTTGAAATAATGCCTGTGCGACATTCTTAGCCAACATGCTACACAGCGGCACTGCTTCTGGGAATCACATTGTGTAGTCTACTAAAACACAAAATGATACCTACGTGTACTTTGGTCTAATGGCGCGATGAGGTCCATCCCTACCAGTTCAAACGGGACCTCCATTAATGGTAATGGGCGCAACGGCGCTTTTGGAGTGGTCATGGGATTAATTAACTGACACTCGGGGCAAGATGCACACTACCTCTGCACTTCGCCCCGAATGCCCGGCTAATATAATCGGGCCATTAGCCTACTCAGTGTTTTATGAACACCCAGGTGACCAGCCATCAGGTTATGGTGAGCCGCCTGGATAAGCATTTTGGGTGACCAACAATTGGGTGATTTCCTTTCTAGTTTGAGTGTCACGGCTCACTCGATACAGTCTATCTTTAATAATTGCAAAATAAGGGTGAACTAGTACGGTGTTAGGGCGCACCCAGTGACTATCAATAACTATCACTTAGTCAAAGGCAAAGTGTAAAGTATCATCCCGAGACTGCTTGAGCGGAAAGTCCTCCTGGAACTGTATGCCGAAAGTCAGAGGAGCTCTCAAGATAGCTTCTCCTGACCCCGCCTCTCCCTCGGCAGTGTCAGACAACCTTGCGTCACCACTGAGCACATCACAGCTCACAGATCCCTATCAACCGTGATTGCTTCGCCAGGTAATCTCTCATTACATTAGTAAACCCCAGCTAATCAGTACCCAATAAAAGGGATGAGACAGGCGGGAGCTAACTCTATGCTTTTTCCCCGTGTCGAATTTCCACTGGCACCACTGGGTAATCGTGAATATTCCCATGCACACACCTTATTGACACCCACGATGCTTCCACCAATGCCTCGGGCCGAACAAAGCTTTGATGAATCATGGTTTGTTTACACCCTGAATCCAACAAAGCCTGGCGTGTACCCCCTTGGATCCTCATCGGTATCAGATAAATCCCCTCCAGACCAGGGGAGGGGGCTGGCGAACCAGTGACCCACACCACTTGCCCCACTTTTATCAGGGGACAGTCCCTGCGGACGTAGCCGGGCCGACCACAATGCCAGCACTCCTTCCCAGGCGCATGAGGAGGTCTCTGGGTGGCTGGCACTGTAACCACTGAAACAGGGGACTGTGGAGGAACACGGAAGTGGTTGTGGGGAGATAGGGAGAGGAGCAGAGGACTGTTCCCCCACTACCAATGAAGGCCCCCCTAGTGGTCTTCTCCTGGGTGTCGGAACCGGACGAGAAGACCGGGGTTCCCTCGGGGCGGGGCCAGGTGGTGAGTGAGGTTGGAGGGAGCTGAGGTGATCCTCTGCCAGGGCAACGGCGGCATCCACCGAGGTTGGTATCTGGCAGCACACCCAGTCAGCAGTGGCTGTCAGCAGGCTTAGCACAAACCGCTCAAGCGTCACCTGCTCAACAACCGCCATCCACTGAGTGCACTGCTGGCTGGATCTACCAGTTAGCGGCATCTCGGAACTGCTGAGCCAGAGCAAAGGGGCGGCCGGCATCCTCATATTGAAGAGATCTGAAGCGGCAATGGTGGTCCTCGGTTGTTCGACCTACTCGGTCTAAAATCGCCCGCTTCAGGTCTTCATAGATTGTTCTCGAGGACACCGGCAGGCTGTGCGCTGCTTGTTGAGCCTCCCTGGCAAGAAGAGGAGGCAAACGCACAGCTCACGACTCTGTGGACCACCCACAGCCAGCCACTGTACCCTTGAACGTGGCCAGGTACGCCTCCATGTCTTCCGTGTTAGCCATTTGTGGAATCTGCAGTCCGGAAGTGGAGGGCACAGGAGGCAGTTGACTAGGCTGAATTATGGCTGCAGCATAGCATGCTGGTGGGATTGGTGGCGTCTGGGTGGGCAGGGTTTTGTAGCATAAAACGTGCTACGATAAAGCTCAAGATAAGGAAAGATGTCAGCTAACCCAGGGGGAGGTACGAGCTGGGGTGAAGTATGCTCCAGTAGGAGGTTGGGGATGTGGCAGCAGGGCGGGTGGACAAGGTCGGAACATGCAATGGGCCAAAAGATCTCTTAGTCAGAGCTTTGGAAGGCCGAGTCACTTTGCATCAAATTCCTGATTCAGTCTGGCTATGACATCCTTCCCAGTCCATCAAACCTCTTCGGCTGGGGTATGGAGGAACATCAGCATGCCTACAACGCCAGAGAACAGGATCTCTGGAGCACATCCTCAGGAGTTACCCAAAGGCCCTGGGGGTGCGGTGTCATGACCAGGTAATGTAGGCAATCGCAAATGCACAGGGATCACCCAGATCAAGCAACAATGCCCAGCAAAGCAGGTCACTGCTTTTGTCAAGAAGGGGAAAAGCCGTGGCCAAGAGTGCCTGATGGGCTCTACATCATGGCAT
This sequence comes from Anguilla anguilla, assembly GCF_013347855.1. NCBI lineage: Eukaryota > Metazoa > Chordata > Actinopteri > Anguilliformes > Anguillidae > Anguilla > Anguilla anguilla. The sequence goes on along the minus strand of NC_049203.1, from coordinate 36,896,953 downwards.
GGGACTGGCAGCTGAAAGTTGATCTGGGGAAGCAGTAAAAAAAAGTACAAGTTTTAAAGTAATTTCTTTGGTCAAAACAAATTCAGCTATTTCTCCCTCCCTTCTCTTTAGAGTACGCTTTTACATAGCCTACGCACCATCATTCTCCTCTTATCAATTCCACAGACATCGTGCAGCTTCGGTGGTTTGCTGGGACCGCACACACACACACACATTGGTTACATTTCACACAGTTGGCATGTAGCTGCTCTATTCAATTGTTAAAGTCTCAGTTTCAGTGAGAACCTAAAAATATGTCGGTGGCATTATCTCTGCAAAGTCCTAAGTCTATGATTTCTATAACTACAGCATCCACAATTATTCATCCCCAACCCAAAGGCTTTATCAACTTCATCAAATGATTTCAGTGAATTTTGAGTGATTATATGTGCAAACTTCGTTTCAATAGCTCTTGATTGGGAAACTCGTATCAAAGCGCTGGTCATTCAGTTACTGAACAACATGCTTGAGTAGACAGCGGTACGTTCACACCAAAGTGTGATGCCGTCACTCAGACCTATCTAGTGTGAAGGAAACTTTAATTTGCTGTCTCTCTGCAGGTATATATGTGTGTGTCTTATTAAGAAACTTGGTGCTGACTTCTGTGCGAATCGCATCAAAGAGATGGGAAAGAAGATCAGAATTATATTGGCCAAATTTCAGAGGAGAAAACATTTGGGGAGAACGCATTATTTGAGTGTTTCCAAATAGTGGTGTCACTAGGGTTGGTGACACCTGGTACAGTCGACCATTGGTGTCACCCGATGTTGTTGACAGGGGTGCTGTTGGATGTTGTCGACCGGGGGGGGGGGGGGTGCTGGCGGGTGTGGCCGCATGGAATTGCATGTTATGCATTCAAATGACAAAGTGCTTCTCGTCACATTAATACCGCTAATTAAATAAAGTAAACTGCATCAGAGAAATTAGCTGTTTCAACTCATCGCTACACAAAACACTGCACAAAAAATTTATTGGCAGTCATTTCTGTGTCACCCCCCTCTGATGGTGTCACCCGGTGCGGTCCGCACCCCCTGCACCCCCCTAGTGATGCCTCTGTTTCTGAATATGGTATTCTTGTGTATGATATTCGCCACCATTCCTATTGCATATACTGTAAATTAAATAGGAGCATTGGTTTGCTGCTGGTGATAGATGCGTTGAGGCTTTATATCCATTCAAATTCAGAATTCAAAGGGTTACAAGGGGTACCTGCTGATGCAGTATTTATTTGAACAAGAAATGACACCTCATTTAATTGCACAAGCTAATGTGTGTTACAGATTAGGCTTTTCAATTGAATCATTTTCAACACCAGCCTTGGTGTTAGAATATTTGTCAGAATATTTCAGTCACCAGCATAAGTCTTTCATTCAACATGATTTGTGCATGGATAAGTGTATGTAGGGGTTGCCAGTGCATGGGCAGTAACTTTTTTGCCTTTAACCCAGCGAAAAGCAAACATTTTGGTAAAATATGAATCATCATGTTGAATCATCATTTAGGAGAAGTAATTTTGGACAACACAGATATTAATCCCCAATAAATTAAATATAATAAGTAGAGGGAGGATATTCCAAAAAGTTGTCAACTCAGTACAGTCCCAAAACATTTGTAAGGAAAATCCTGTTGTACCTTAAACATAGATTAGAAAGGGATCATTTTCAAGGGATGAAATTTTCCTGGAGTAAGATAAGTTCTGTGCCGAAAAAATAAAAATGGATTTGGGTTTTTGGGTGGTCTTTACAGGTGTTTAAAATTGAAGGCCAACAGATGTCAGTATTTCCCAAGACTCTATACCATACAGCAAGAGGAAGCTATGAGGAATTGGTAAAGAGAACAAACAAGCCCTCTTACTCTTACACATCCACATTTTTTACTTTATTTATTTATGTAGTTTTTATGGTTCGCTTTAGCATTAGATTTAGGGCTACACATTTTTATTTATTTATTTATTCCTGACCCTAACCCTAAAAAACCCTAGGAAATATATATATATATATATATATATATATATATATATATATATATATATGTAAAAATAAAACAATAATAATTATTCAAGAATAAAAACTACTTTAAATGATAAAAATGATAATTAAAAAAAAATAATTGAAAAATGTAAAAAAATGAAAAATATGTAAGGAATAAAAAAATTTGAAGAAAATTATAAAATATTATAAACACATTTAAAAAAGAAATAATAAAGTTAAAAATGAATTAATTATGTGGAAAAACCCTAATCTCTCCTCAATCCTGACACCTACAGTTTTCCTCACCCTAACCCTAACCCTAATCTCCCCTCGACTGTTACATTTTTTTACAAAAGAATCACATCTTTTATTATACATTTTTGTATTATTGTTTTTTTTTTGTTTATTTCATTTTTCACTTTATAATAATAATAATAATAATAATAATTATTATTATTATTATTTTTATTATTATTGTTATTATTATTTGAAAATATATATTTTAATTATTATTATTTATTTTTTTTGGTGGGAGGGGGTTCATAGACATGAAGAGAATGAGACAACTGAAAGTAAATTTCAGCTGGCGATTGCATTCTGTCTCTTTTTAGACTTTATTGGGAACACCCATGGCATATAACACATCAAAATGCATTCACATTCTTAAAACCATAGATGATATTGTCTGCTCTTACTAAAAAAGACAAGCCTACAAATTCACCAAGAGGGCTTCACAAAAGGAAAGGCTACATCTTTGTATTTACATTTGACAGAGGGTGGGTGGGAGGCCAAGATGCATATTGTTTGTGTTCGTTTGAATAAGGACAAATGTCAGATTTCCATGGCTGCAGGCAATCAACGTGTCAGATGATCAACTCTTTGGGGCTTCTGGTTGTGGGGTCATTGTTGGTTCTTCCAGGTCAGCATCACCACATGGCAGTTTGGAGCTATAATTGACCTTTTGACAGAGCTCACAGAGACAGCCCTTCTGCTCAGGCATGAATAATCACATTGCATTTGTGCATTGAGACACTCGCTCAGAGTAATTCAAATGTTTTGAGCCTGCTTCATCTGAGAATACGTGAAAATTCTGGTTAGCGTGATTATGTAATTAAAATGTCGGAGACATGAATATGAATTTCATTCAAAAAAGGCTGGTCATTTACATGATATTGTCGTATTGTGGGAATGAACCATACTAAAATCTTTAAAAATAAGATTTTTTAGTGGCTAGCATGCATTCTTGCTGTGTAATATTTAACTTATGGGCAAGAATATCATTGTTGAATACATGTATTTGAATTGGTTGTGCTTCATAGCAAGCTGCAGCTTGCTTTCTCTTGGTAAATTTATCAGTGCAAGAATCGAGTTCACAGGTACTCAAGAATTTACATAGACATAGCATTATGTTCATGTCCATAGCATATAGTGGAGACTGATAGGAAGCAATAAGTTCAGTTTCTCACTATCCACGGGCCGAGCACACGGGAGCTTTGTAATTCTTTGATAATATTTTAAAACTGAAGATGAGCCAGTACAAAACAGAACCAAGTAAGCAAAATTACATCCTATGGTTTGTGTCCTTTTCACAAACACATAATAATATATTTACCTTCAGCGTATAGGACACTCTAAATCAAATATATGGTCATATAGCTTTAATTCCATAAGATAATTGGGCAAATGCAGTATGGTAATAAACATATTGGTTTTCAATTGTGTGCTTGTAATCATGAAAGAAGGTCCAAAATGCTTTGCAGCAAAAACACAATTTTGCAATATGTCAATGCGCTGGGATTCAGAAATAATACTTGAGTAGCTTTGCTGATGTCTAGACAGTGTCCATAAGAAATATGAAAAAGAGCCCTCAAGGCCTAGTTGTTGCAAATATGGAAGTAAGTTATTAATTAAAACACCAGTCAATTCTTTTTATTCATAGCCCATGGACATATTGTGCATGCATTTGGTTGAATCAGGAAGTGGCAGCTCAGGCATTTTGCATTTTGCCCTTCAAGCAATGAAGGAAATGTGAAGAATTCAGGACTAAATGCTTCAGGACTAAATGTACAGTGTACAGTGATCATGATGTAGAAGATAATTCAGTACTACAGCTTGACAACTATTTTCACAAATATGTATTTATTTTAAAATCTCTGCTTTGCTACTTATTGTAATGGCAGATTATACTATTTGTGCATTTATTTATTTATTTATTTATTTGATTTTATTGTGTTAAAATATTGTCATGTTAGGCCCCAAGAATTGGGTGGTTGAGAGTAATTGGGCTTGTGTTTGGCCTTGCTTAATGTGACACCATTGTTAATACTAGTACAATCATAGGAGTAATACTACTTTAAAATAGTAAATGAGCTTAAGTTATTTTTGTGCTTTATTTACCTCAATATTTTTGAAAACCCACTCTCTCAGGAGGAAGATGTAGCATGTAAATGTGATTAAATCTCATTGTGTGAGTCTGTAGAGGGGGCTGTTGCATTTGAGCTCCACTGATGTTCTCAGCACTACAAAGAAGGCAATGACATTATCTTCTTTGGATAGTTTTGTTTGTACATATTTCTGTCAAATCTTTGTGCACGTGTGTGTGCGTGTGTGTTTCAGG